>NW_017618380.1:50000-170000 GCF_001879475.1 Ipomoea nil | reverse complement strand
AAGAGGCAAATGGCTGCTAACTATTCAATTTATAGAAGCTCAAAACCCTAGGGGAATCAACAATAACTATTCAATTTATAGAGGCTCAAAACCCTAGGAGAATCAACAATGATTGGTGGAGGGAAAAATGGTAATTTTGTTGGTGTTCTAAAAGCATCAAACAAGGATGGAGTCATGTGGTTCACCAAGCAACATGGATCAAGGTCTAGAAAGATATTTTTAAATGGTTTGGGGGTCAAAATACATTTTTCCAAAAATACTTTCTAGATAACCACTTAGTTTAGGTTTCTCAGATTTCTCCCGGTTTCACTCAGATTGACTTTTGGGTCAAAAACTTGGTACGCGATGTACCTGAGAATTTAGGATTTTAGAAATAAAATAATTCCCGGTGTTGAATTCATTTAAAACAAAACTCAAAACAATTAATTCCAACACCGTTTTCGTCACAAAAAAATTGGTAGAGTGAAAAATGGCTATTTTGGAATTTCTTAAAACCGAATTTATAAAAATTAAATTTTGGGTCGTCACACGCGCTCCCCTCTTGATAACTCTCTTGTTCTGTCGATACGACCTCAATTGGAGTCCCAATACTGGGAGGACATCCAAGGTCTCATTGGTCGTGATGTTCTCACTATCCCTCCTCATCCCGACGCTAGTATCGCCAATCCTCGTCGAGATAGGTATTTTGGGGTCCATCTTTTATCATTACAACTTTGACTTCGGTTTCCTCTTCATAGCTTCCTGATAGAATTTTTGAACTATTATGAAATAGCCCCTGGCTAACTTGTCCCTAATGGCCATCAAGCCATTGCTAGCTTTCTTTCAGTATGTCAAGAGAGAAAAATAGAGCCCACATTGAGTCTTTTCTAGGCTCTGTTTATAGTTGGTACGGCATCTGGAGAGGGTAAGGGGTTTGTTATTGTTTCTAGTAGACCGCGCCAGAGACTCTTTGATGATCACTCTTCTTCCAATAAGGACTGGAAGCCCAAGTTTATTTTTGTTTCTATTCTTGGTTCTTCGCCCCCTTTTAACATTAAGTGGGGATCTCAAGTACGGTATCATCCTCCCCTGGATAGGAGTCCTTCTGTTTGCAATGGTGTAACTGAGCTGACGAGGGGTGGCCCCTTAAAGGTCGCTAATTATACCACTGAATGGAAGCTGGCGAGTTTGGGTTTTGTGAGGACTCAACCGGCTGCCCTCCCACCGACGGGTATCCTTCTATCGCCTTCTAGCTATATTTGTTAATTACTAACTCTAACTTGTTTCCCTTTGTTGTCTTCATATTCCCCTGACACCTGGCCAACTACGAGCTTGGAGTCGCAATGAATTCGGACCTTTTCAGCTCGCAGTCCTGCTGCTAACCGTAGCCCATTGAGGAGGGCTTCATACTCCGCTTCATTGTTAGATAATTTGAAATGGAATCGGATGGCGTAGTAGGCGCGGAATCCTTCTGGAGTGACGAGCACCACACCTCCACCGCAACCTTTGCTACTAGAAGAGCCGTCCGTGGACAAAGTCCACCACCCTCCATCTTCAGTTTCTACCTGCTCCGTCACTTCCCGGGCCGTGCACTCCAATATAAAGTCTGCAAGGGCTTGGCCCTTGATGGCGTGCCTCGGTTTGAATTCTATGTCAAACTGGCTGAGGTGCATGGCCCACCTTGCCATCCTGGCAGAGCTGTTGGTATTTCGGAGGAAGCTTCCCAGCGGTTGGTGTGAGAGCACGTGAACAGTGTGAGCTTGGAAGTAATGAGCTAGCCTCTTTGATGAAGTGACTATAGAAAATACTATTTTTTCTAGCACAGTGTACCGCAGCTCAGCATCGTGTAGGGCTTTACTTACATAATAAATGGGGCGCTAAGTCCCTCTTTCTTCTTTGACCAGCACGGAGCTGATCGCACCCTCTAACACGCCCAAGTACAGAAGTAAGCTATCACCTGCCTCTAGCTTTGCAAGCAAGGGCGGGGACAATAAATATTTTTTCAATTCCTCGAAAGCCCTTTGACAGTCTAGAGTCCACCGAACCCTTCTTTTTCAAGATTTGGAAAAAGGGGAGGGTGTGACAACCCAAAAATATTTTTCCTAAATTATATTTTAATGAATTCCAAAATATTTATTTTCACTCGTCCGAAATTTTTTTCTAAAAACAGTGTATGAATTAAATATTTTAAATCAATTTTTTTAAATTAATTCAGCAACAAGTAGTAGCCTACTCTGAAAATCCAAAGTTTTGGGTATATTTATGTACCAAGTTTTTATCCAAAAACTCAATCTGAGTGAAACCTGAATCCAATGTTTTAATTAGAAATTATATTTTAGAAAATCTATTTTGACCCCAAGGTTGTACAAAATTATTTTTAAGCCATAGTCCATGTTATAGAATGGACCTTATTGTTTTCTACAAAGCCAAAGAAGAATGTCTGATTTTTGAACAAGCAAAATTACCCTTCTACCCACACCAACCAACGAAATCAACCTAGGGTTTTGGACCCCTATATAAGCATCACTATTCCATCAAATTCTCCTGATCCTCTCTTTTGCCTCTCCACTCTATTTCTTTGAGCTCTACCAAGAAGAAGAAGAAAGACAATAAGTTATTTGCTTTCCATATCCTCCATCCATCTATCTCTTCACTTAGATCATCCACTCCTGTCCCAAATCTCTGAGATCTTCCTAAAGCTCGGTGTGTGTTTGTTTGTTTGAGGATAATAGGTGGTGAATGAGGTAGTATCTGAGAAGGAGATCAGGAAGGGGAATCCACACAAGAGAAGGCAAAGCACAAGGTATAAACTATGGACTCCCAAACTAAGATTTTACTCTGTTAAATGTTAGAAGCTTGAGTTAGATGTTTAAAAATGCTAGTAAATACTTGTTGATGAGTTATTTGTGTGTTGTTGATGTTCTATGATTGATTTATTGAGGTTTGGAGGTGTATTTTGATGCTCTGTGTTGATTTTTGGTGAAGAAGAATGCTCTGGTGCACACTGTCTAGTGCACCAGATGACCTCACGGTCCTAGCCAACGGACCTAGGCAAGGTCCGCTGGCTAGCACCATGAAGTAGCGGACCATGGGAACAGATTCCAGCTGGATTCGTTGCCTAGGGCCGCTGCTTGGCGGGGCTTCACAAACCCTGTCACCAAGCTCCGCCAGGCCAAAAGTTGAATAGACCGGGCCCTCTATGGCTCAGCCATGTGTTGTTCGGACCGGGACTCGTGGGCCCTTGAGGCTTGGACACTCGGGCTCGTTACGACGAGCTAGTAGAAGTTGATTTCATTTGATTTTGAGTTAGGAAGCATGTTTAGCAGATAGAGGAATTGAAAGATGATACTCTGTGTGTTGGCATGAGTCATGAAGGAGCACCATTTACAGCTACCCAGCAGGGAACACCACAGGAGTATATGAGTGGGCCTCAAGGACCTACTTACGAGGATCTTTATGCTATGATCAACAACCATTTTAACAATCTGAGTGCTCAAGTGAGCTATGGTTTTGCCAACTTTGATCAAAGGGCTGCAGTCATGGAATAAAGGATGGGGATTGAGAATGTACAGAGATGGACTCCCTATGGTTGGGATCTAAGCTACATGCCACGAATCTTCGGGAGGCTTTAATCAAGGTAACTAGTTAAGCTCTTAAGTTCAGTTTTAGATTCGTCGGTGCAATTGTTAGATTTTAGATAAGATAGATAAGAACTCAAAGATTCCTAAATCTTTCCCAAGTCTTCCAACAGAAAATTCTAACCTTTTGGTTATATCACCTTTTCTCTTCGAGAACTTGATCCACCCGTTTCTTCTAAGTTTCGGGACAAAACTTCTTTTAAGGGGGATAGAGTGTAACAACCCAAAATTTCATTCTATGAATCCAGTATTAAGAAATTTCAAAATAGCTTTTTCACTCCAATAAAAAATTTTGCGATCAACCGGTGTTCGAATAAAATAATTTCGTCGCTCTTTAAAATTAATTCGACACCGAAGAAATAAATTCCATTCGAAAATCCCTAAGTTTCCGGGTACCTCGCATACCAAGATTTTAAATCGAGAATTTTATCTGAGTGAGACCGGGAGAATTCAAAAAGGGAATTTTGAACAAGTGTTCATCCATATAGCTTTTGGGAAAATTCACTTTCAACCCCAGAGTAATAAAAGATAACATTTATAGCCTATGGTTCATGTTACATGGTGGACCACAAGACATCCAAAATCCCTTATTGATTCATCTTTTAGCTTGGGAATTTACCCCTTTGCCCTCAACCAATCATTGTGAATCATCCTAGGGTTTTGAACCCTATATAAACCCCCTTATTCCATCTCATTTTCCTGATCTCATTCTTTGCCTCTTCCTCACATTTTTGTCTGCCAAGAACAAGCAGAGAGACAACAACCTAGTAAGCTTGTTCATCCTTCATTCTAGCCTCTTTTCTCTTCTAGTTTTCTTTAGTCATTAAGGTTCTAGGCTAAGGATAGAAGGTGTGTTTGGGAAGTGTAGGTGGTGAAGGAGGCTCAAGCTAGGTCAAGAGGAAGAAGAGATCCAACCAAGAAGTTTAGACTACAAGAGGTATAACCCCATGGATTCCGCTTTAAATTTGGCTCTGTGAAGCCTAGTTTTGAGTAGAAATGAGTAGAAACTATGAGTTTTTGATGTGTTTATGCTTAGAAGTGATTTATTATGTGTTTGTGAGTTGTTGAGATTGTTTTGGACTTGTTTGGATGAGATTTTGCAGGAGAAATGCCATCTGGTGCACAACACAATGTGCACCAGATCAGAGTGGCGGCCCTAGCCGCGGCCCATCAGAAGGGCTACCGGCTAAAGCCGTGGTGGCACGGGACAAGGGCACAGCCCTAGAGGAGGGTCGTTGCCTAGTCCCAGCGCATCAACGGGGCTCCAGGGGCGGACCATGAAGAGTCCCGCCCCAGGTCCCTGAGTATTGTCTGTGAAGGATTTTTGTGCAGTAGCCGGGCCCTTGTGGCTCAGCTACATGTCGTTTCAGACCGAGTGTTACGGGCCCTTGTGGCTCGGATCTACGGGATCGTCTCGACGCACATTTTGGCATTTGATTTCATTGAATTTGGATTAAAAACAAGTATGCTACAAATGATTTATTGAAGAATTGATATACAGTGCATATTTTTACTAAGTTCTCTGTGTTTGAGAAATTGTTGATTTTGTGATCAAACAATGTTTTTATTGAGTAAAGAAGCATGATTCTTTGAGAATGTGATTTATTATGAAAGTACGATTAAATTGTATTATTTGATCAATGAGAATAGAAGCATATTTGTTGAGTGAAATGTATAGAAATTGCTGTGTTGCAAACCGAGCATGATGATATATTTTTGAATACTTCATGTTAGTTTATACATGAATTAGAAGCATGATATAGAGCATTTTGACATTTCACATGAGTCATATTTCAAAAATGCATAAAGGGCCAACTTGAGTCCAAGAATACTTTCAAAAACCATAAGCATGTGGTATATCATTCTTTGATGCATTGAGAAGTAGTAGAATTGTTGCATGCATGAGATTGATGCATGAGAGATATATTTATGTATTATCTATATCGGTGATGTTTTGGAGGATACAGTTTGGACTATGTTCCTCTCGGGAGATTATTATGTACATTGTTGTAACACCCCGAAATTTTAAAACTTTTAAAGACTTATATAATAATGGTATTCTCTTATTAAATCCCAAACAGAGCATTGTTAAACATAAAGGTACGGGGTGCTATGCCACACCTGAGCTGGAGAACTCAGATGCACAGGCTAACTTACTAAATTCCGTAATACTGTAAATGGCACGCAGGCCGAAAGGGAAACTATCTACACTATGCCTCGAATCTCTAACGCGCTCCAGTGATCTACTCGTCTGTGCCTGAGAGCCAAATATATCTGTTCAGTGAGAGATGCTGGTAACCCACTCCAACGCGTTGAAATACAATACATATAGATATATATAGATATACGAAAACCATTTTGAGCATGAAGATATATCCTACGAACTCTAGCTTTTAAACCCGGGAATGACTCGACAGATAAGGCTAGACACAAGTAACAGTTATAACAAGCGTATACAATCCACAACAGGCAAGACAGATAAGGCTGAGCACAATTAATAATCATAACCCAACACAAACAATCCCCAGTATAAATCCCACAGTCACATCCCCCAAGATACTCATAATCCCAACTCATCCATATCTCATCACATAGCACACTTTGTTGGCGCCACAGGACCAATCGCATGCCCATACATGAGGGTCAGCGCATATAGCTCTGACACGGCCCCGCAGCACCCTGCCCCGTATCGCAACACGGAGGGGTCGATCGCAACCGACCGATGAACCGCAGCTCATCATAATGTTTGATCGCAACCAAACAGTGGACCGCAGCCCAAGAGAATGTCATCTGACAACAGCCAGGAAAGTATGAACCGCAGCTCATGTGGAAACGTTTGATCGCAACCAAACGGTGGACCGCAGCCCAAGAGTGTAAATCTGACCGCAGCCAGCTTCTGAACCGCAGCTCAGGAATAACCAATCTGATCGCAACCGAATTGGGGTATCATGCACACATAACACATAGCAAGCACATGCAACCCACATTAACACATTGGGAAGGGGGAGAAAACGTATAACAAAACCAATGCGTGATCCTTCACATACTAAGAATAATCCTAAGGGGTTCATGCTTCTTCCACCTAGGTCAACGGGATACCAATTCAACTAGCATGCGATATATAAGACTGATACAACATACGAACGGTACCCGAAATATCCAACTAGACATAGGCACGATAGACGGAGTCCGTTGGGACACCACGGGGGTCGGGGAAACATCAAACGGGGAAGCCGGGGTCCCGAATGGGGGGGAATTCCAGCGGGTAGCCGGTGGGTGGGGGCCACCCGCCGGCTGCCCGCCGGTAAACACTGTTCCGGGCAGCGGGTCGCCGCCGGGCAGCTGCCCGCTGCCGGAGACGCCCCTTCTGGCCGCGGGTAGGTGGCGGGTCCCCTACCCCCCACTGACTCTTTATACACAAAACGCCCCGGGAACCATTGTGGAACCCGAAACCATGCTTAGACACTTTACAACGCAATTAACGATCAACACGTAGACAATTAACGGATCAAATACGAGAAACGTACGGCACATAACCTATCATGCTTTTCTAAACATAATTGTCACCCAAACATGTGATTTCCCCACCCGGTATACCAAGAATAATATCATACGATTCAACCTAGGGTTCTAATCACTTTTATACCAACAAGAATACGATTCGTCTTCTAATTACAAGATTCGGTAAGAATATCACATAGGCATCGAGAACATCACACAAGCATCAAGAACGCCAACAAGAACATCAACCTAGGGTTCTAATTACTTTTACATCAACAAGAATACGGTTCGTCTTCTAATTACAAGATTCGGTACAAATAACACATAAGCATCAAGAACGCCATACAATTATCAAGAGCAACATATAATCATCAAGAACTCCTCATAATCGTTAAGAACACCATAATTATCAAGAATCTCCCGATATCAAGATCACCCATGGAATTATCCCATCAATCATCAATAATAACATCACAAATCATCAATACACAATAATATGGGGAAATCCTACGGGGGAAATCATAGCTATGAAAATAGGTTTTGTTGAGACATGGGTTACCTCTTAGCCTTAATTAATTCTTTGGCTATGAAGGGTCTTTCTTTAAGCTTTCTTGCTTTCTTGATTTCTTCTAAGGGAATTCTTGGAGCTCTTTGGGGTGGTGAGTCGTTTATTGTGGTGGGGGGGTTCTAGGTGCCTCTTAAGTCCCTTATTTATATATTTAGGAGTCCTAATTAGGAACTAATATTATAGGCTTGCTAATTCTATTCCTTTTGGAACTAAGGATTGGGTTTAGGGATAAGGGTCCATGGTCCATAGTGGACCATATTAATTAATTAAACAGAATTCTAATCATAATCTGAATAGTAAAAGACCTACTTCCTTTATTCCTAATAGGCCTAAGACTCTCATTCAGGCAAGGGTCCACGGTTCAGGGTGGACCTCATTAATTAATTAAAGGGAAACCTAACTGAATTAAATCATATTTAATTATTATTAACGGGATTAATTAAATAATTAATCCGGGATTGAAGGCCCTAACACGGGGTGTTACACTCTCCCCCCCTTACGAGAAGCTTCGTCCCCGAAGCTTAGAAATCATTGCGGGGGTAACGAGTCTAAGGTAGTACGGTGGTCCTATAGAGAAAGTATTTTGCGGGGAAACTGTATAATTGTATGTCTATGTGTGCTGGGTTTTTGGGAATGATTAGGTTTAAAGGGCTAAGAGAGTGGGTTTCAAACCTAAGGACAAAGTGAATTTAGGAATTAGGATCAAAGTTTTCAAGGTTGCAACTTAGGGCGTGAGGTTGCCACCTTGTTTGGAATCGTTAAAATAGGGAATCAAGAATGTGGTTTGAAGGGTAGAAAGGGTTTTTAAATAAGGAGGGGGCCGATTTCCCAAGGGAGGGAAAGGAATTCGGCTAGGATGGGTTAAGGGTTCTCGATTTTAAGTGACTATTCTGGTTTGGTGCTTTGATCCTGACGTATTGACGGACTGATGATCCTTCTTCCTTGGTGTTGGCACTTGCTTGACTTTAAGATCCTTGTTAGACCTTGCTTCCCAGGATAAAGTTTCATCCTTCTCTCCTATCTTGAGGGAATCTCCCGTGATGATTTAACACTTACTTCGTTAATGCGTCCAAGGTCTTGACCAAGTTTGGTCAACCAAGTCGATCTCTTAGGGCGCACTTCCAAAATTCTTCCCAAAGTCTCTTGGGAGTCGATAAGCTTTGGGTTGACTTTTTCTTATTGAATTTCATCTCTTCTTTAGTGAGTGAAATTCTTAGTGAGACTTCATGTCTTCTCCGAGGTTCGGCTTGTTGTGCCCTTTTGTGTTACTTTTAATGATGAAGGCGTCCTTGCATGCTCTTTTTCTTCTTGAAGCGCAGTTGGTTACCTAATCTCGTTGTGGAATGACTCGGTGAGTTTACGAGTCATCTCATTTCCTTGTGGGTCCTTAATGACCCTTGAGATCTTGGCACAAATGTGGTCTTTACTTTTTGCCTAGCACCACGGGCTACGTCGTTCTTGATTCCATACAACTTATAAGGAGTCCTCTGATTTGCTTGAACGATATCCATGGTTTGGAGGAGTCCCGATCCATCCTTAGCCTTTTGACTTTTAAGGCCTTTGTGAGTCTTTAGCACGAGTTCCTAACTCGTCTCCTTGGCCTGCACAATCCTTTATGCCAATCATCCCTAGTCGGTTGCATTGTAGAATCCAACTTCAATTCCACGTGTAATGCAATTGGTTGTGCTTTTCCGACGGTGTCTTGCATGTCAAGATCTTTTACCGATGACACCATGTTTGGGCGACCCATGGTTCCTTACCCAAGACTCGCGTTCATCAATCGAGGCACACAAGTGCGCCACGAATCAATAAAACGAGGGGTTAAGAAATCAGCACATTGTACCAGTGGGCGCGAGGTGGGCGGTCGTCCGCCTGCCAAGCTCCTGTCAGGGACCCGTCAAGGTCCCGCCAAGGTCCCGTCCAGGACCCGTTAGGGTCCCATCAAGGTCCCGTTGGGGACCCGCGGGAAGGTGACTAGGAAGAGTGAATTTCTTCGGGGAAAATCCCAAGAATGCACCGATTCAGGTCTCGACAAGCCCCATGCCCATGTGCACAATAAAAAGGTACTTGAATACATAGGATGACCCATCGTATAGTTTTATTGATCCTTAAGTATGAGTTATAGATGAGTCAAGACTCTCGCATGTTCTTTCCATTCAGTAGGTCGAGTCCGATTTCCAATTAGCAACCTCGTCACCATCACCGGGAAGTTGGTTATAAGCCAACTTTGTCTTTTCCTTGCTTGATTGATGACAAGCCTTCTTGGTTTTCCTTGGAGTTCGGCTTGTCGCTCATTCTTTGTTCAATCCTTTGGTGACCAAGTGCTTGGTGATGCGTTTTTCTTCCTTGGAATGCATTTGATTGACTGCCCTTTGACGTCGCATGGTGTTTTGGCGATTTTGTGTGTTACATGTACTTCTTACGGTGCCTTAAAACCATCAAGGTCCTTGTTCCAAGGTAAGGCCCTTATTGCCGGGAGGCTCTAGTTGTATGATACTTTCTATGCGTCTGTGTAAATCGTGCATTGCACTCCGTATAGGTAATGCCTCTAAATTTTCAGTGCGAATACGATGGCGGCTAGCTCGAGGTCGTGGGTGGGGTATTTTCTTCGTGAGTTTTGAGTTTGCCTAGATGCGTATGCTATGACTTTGCATTAGCACGCACCCCAACCCCTTTTTGGACGCGTCACTGAAGACCTCGAACCCTCCCACCCCGGAGGGGATGGCTAGTACGGGTGCCGTGGTTAACTTATCCTTCAATTCCTGAAAGGCTGCGACGCAGTTGTCGTCCCATCGGAAAGGGGTCTCCTTTTTCATGAGTTTAATGAGAGGTCTTGGTAAAGTCGGGTACAAACCTCCTGTAGTAGCCAGCCAAGCCCAGGAAGTTTCGGACCTCTGAAAGTGAGTTCGGTGTGGACCATTCCTTAACGGCCTGGGCTTTGGTGGGGTCCACCTTAATTCCTTCTTTGGTTATTACATGGCCCAGGAAGGTCACGCTGTTTTTCCAGAATTCGCATTTGGAGAACTTAGCGTATAGCTGGTGCTCTCTTAGAGTTTGTAAGGTTATGCGGAGGTGCCTTTCGTGTCCTTCCTTTTTTCGGGAGTAGCCTAGGATGTCGTCAATGAATACAATGACGAAGTCATCCAGGTGGGGTCGGAATACTCGGTTCAGGAGGTCCATGAGTATGGCGGGTGCGGGGTGGAGTCGTCCTTGAAGCCGTGCCCCTAGGTACTCTTAGTTGAACCCCCGGTTGTTGCCCATAAGTTCTTTGTGGACCTATCAAAGATCAACCTCGTGTCTCGAAGTAGAACGAGACTATCTCTGCGTGGCGTTCCTCTGGGCATTCTCCTAACCCGAGGATTTTGTTGAAGGTTCGGATTCATTCTTCGAGGAGTGTGGGATCCTTGACGGTCTTCTTATTGGCGCCATGCTGCTGGTTTTCCGGGTCAATATTTATTGTAATGATGAGTCAGTGTGCTGCACCCTTACCTTGGTGTGGTAAGCGTAGGGGGAGTTCTTTTAGAGAGGGATAAAGTGAGGGGAGGTTATGTGTAGGTTTCACAATCTCACCGCGCGTCCTAAGATTCCTGAATCCTATGTTCCTTAATACCTAGAGTTCAAGCCTAATGTCCTAAAGTCCGGTCTTAAGAGTCTTATCCTAGGGTCAAACTTAGGCTCTGATACCAACTGTAACACCCCGAAATTTTAAAACTTTTAAAGACTTATATAATAAAGGTATTCTCTTATTAAATCCCAAACAGAGCATTGTTAAACATAAAGGTACGGGGTGCTATGCCACACCTGAGCTGGAGAACTCAGATGCACAGGCTAACTAACTAAATTCCGTAATAATGTAAATGGCACGCAGGCCGAAAGGGAAACTATCTACACTATGCCTCGAATCTCTAACGCGCTCCAGTGATCTACTCGTTTGTGCCTGAAAGCCAAATATATCTGTTCAGCGAGAGATGCTGGTAACCCACTCCAACGCGTTGAAATACAATACATATAGATATATATAGATATACGAAAACCATTTTGAGCATGAAGATATATCCTACGAACTCTAGCTTTTAAACCCGGGAATGACTCGACAGATAAGGCTAGACACAAGTAACAGTTATAACAAGCGTATACAATCCACAACAGGCAAGACAGATAAGGCTGAGCACAATTAATAATCATAACCCAACACAAACAATCCCCAGTATAAATCCCACAGTCACATCCCCCATGATACTCATAATCCCAACTCATCCATATCTCATCACACAGCACACTTTGTTGGCGCCACAGGACCAATCGCATGCCCATACATGAGGGTCAGCGCATATAGCTCTAACACGGCCCCGCAGCACCCTGCCCCGTATCGCAACACGGAGGGGTCGATCGCAACCGACGGATAAACCGCAGCTCATCATAATGTTTGATCGCAACCAAACAGTGGACCGCAGCCCAAGAAAATGTCATCTGACCGCAGCCAGGAAAGTATGAACCGCAGCTCATGTGGAAACGTTTGATCGCAACCAAACGGTGGACCGCAGCCCAAGAGTGTAAATCTGACCGCAGCCAGCTTCTGAACCACAGCTCAGGAATAACCAATCCAATCGCAACCGAATTGGGGTATCATGCACACATAACACATAGCAAGCACATGCAACCCACATTAACACATTAGGAAGGGGGAGAAAACGTATAACAAAACCTATGCGTGATCCTTCACATACTAAGAATAATCCTAAGGGGTTCATGCTTCTTCCACCTAGGTCAACGGGATACCAATTCAACTAGCATGCAATATATAAGACTCATAAAACCTACGAACGGTACCCGAAATATCCAACTAGACATAGGCACGATAGACGGAGTCCGTTGGGACACCACGGGGTCGGGGAAACATCAAACGGGGAAGCCGGGGTCCCGAATGGGGGGGAATTCCAGCGGGTAGCCGGTGGGTGGGGGCCACCCACCGGCTCCCCGCCGGGAAACACTGTTCCGGGCAGCGGGTCGCCGGCGGGCAGCTGCCCGCCCGCCGGCTGCCCGCTGCCGGAGACGCCCCTTCTGGCCGCGGATAGGTGGCGGGTCCCCTACCCCCCACTGACTCTTTATACACAAAACGTCCCGGGAACCATTGTGGAACCCGAAACCATGCTTAGACACTTTACAACGCAATTAACGATCAACACGTAGACAATTAACGGATCAAATACGAGAAACGTACGGCACATAACCTATCATGCTTTTCTAAACATAATTGTCACCCAAACATGCTATTTCCCCACCCGATATACCAAGAATAATATCATACGATTCAACCTAGGGTTCTAATCACTTTTATACCAACAAGAATACGATTCGTCTTCTAATTACAAGATTCGGTAAGAATATCACATAGGCATCGAGAACATCACACAAGCATCAAGAACGCCAACAAGAACATCAACCTAGGGTTCTAATTACTTTTACATCAACAAGAATACGGTTCGTCTTCTAATTACAAGATTCGGTACAAATAACACATAAGCATCAAGAACGCCATACAATTATCAAGAGCAACATATAATCATCAAGAACTCCACATAATCGTTAAGAACACCATAATTATCAAGAATCTCCCGATATCAAGATCACCCATGGAATTATCCCATCAATCATCAATAATAACATCACAAATCATCAATACACAATAATATGGGGAAATCCTACGGGGGAAATCATAGCTATGAAAATAGGTTTTATTGAGACATGGGTTACCTCTTGGCCTTAATTAATTCCTTGGCTATGAAGGGTCTTTCTTTAAGCTTTCTTGCTTTCTTGATTTCTTCTAAGGGAATTCTTGGAGCTCTTTGGGGTGGTGAGTCGTTTATTGTGGTGGGGGGGTTCTAGGTGCCTCTTAAGTCCCTTATTTATATATTTAGGAGTCCTAATTAGGAACTAATATTATAGGCTTGCTAATTCTATTCCTTTTGGAACTAAGGATTGGGTTTAGGGATAAGGGTCCATGGTCCATAGTGGACCATATTAATTAATTAAACAGAATTCTAATCATAATCTGAATAGTAAAAGGCCTACTTCCTTTATTCCTAATAGGCCTAAGACTCTCATTCAGGCAAGGGTCCACGATTCATGGTAGACCCCATTAATTAATTAAAGGGAAACCTAACCGAATTAAATCATATTTAATTATTATTAACGGGATTAATTAAATAATTAATCCGGGATTGAAGGCCGTAACACGGGGTGTTACAATTGCGGTCCCAGTATATGTAACGCGGCGTATTCCCACGTTACGAGGTTGGAAACTTCCCGTCGAGCTTGGAATCCTGGTTAGGGGGTGTGCACACTAATAGTTCGGTACCTGATTCCACAGAGTTTGAACCACGAGATTGGTTCCGTAGACGGTAGGAGATATTGGGTCGGAATTATGTCGTTCCCTATGGGGTAAGTCACACTTCTGTGAAACCCTAAGCCGTCTACGAGTATAAGAGAAAGAAAGAGAGTCAACAGAGAGTCAATAAAGAATCGAGAGAAAGAAAGAGAGTCAAGAGAGACTCGAGAAAGTAACAAAGAGACCTCCACAGAAAGTACTCTAATTTATAAATGAGTGTATGAGTCTATTATTGTATGAGATTGCATACGAGTATGAATATATTGTTGCACTAGATTGCATAAGAGTATGATTATATAATTGCACGAGTATGCATATATTGTTGCACTAGATTGCATATGAGCATGAGTATATTGTTGCACGAGATTGCATAAGATTATGATTATATAATTGCACTAGATTGCATACGAGTATGAGCATATTATTGCACGAGATTGCATGAGATTATGATTATATAATTGCACTAGATTGCATACGAGTATGAGTATATTGTTGCACAAGATTGCATAAGAGTATGATTATATTGTTGCACTAGATTGCATAAGAGTATGATTATATAATTGCACGAGATTGCATACGAGTATGAATATATTATTGCACTTGATTGCATAAGAAGTATGATTATAATGTTATACATGATTGTATGCGAATAGAGCATCATAAAAGATTGTTTAATAAGAAGTTTAACTTGAGATATTCCTTGAGCATGATTATTGAGTTGTATTAGAAGCTCCACTTATCAAGTTATGTGATAAGAATATGAAAGCATGTAAACACCTGTTATATGTTCTTTTAGTATGAACCTATCTGTAAGCATGAGTTGCTTGATAAGCTATTTGAGAAGTCTATATGCTGATGTATCTACGTGATCAGTCTTATACATATATGAGCATGCCAGTTGATATTATAGGGTGCAAGCATTTAGAAAGAATGTGATAAATCTTAAGATGATTTGAGATTAGCTTATTGCTATAAAGATATCAAATGTTTTCGAAGTTTATGCTAGTATGCTTTACAGGGTTGAGTGTGGTTATACATAGCTTCGTGCTAACGGGTGTTTTTCCTGTTTGTCTATGTGTTGCTTGCAAAACCCCTTTCAGGTGGGCCCAGCAGTGAGAAGAGATCGAGTTAGATTAGTCTCCTAGTTTGAGATGTCTAAACTCTAGTGTTATTTATGATCATGTTATGGATTTAGACTTATGACTTTATGTTTGAGGATTGATGTTGACTGTTTTGGGGTGACGTTTTTCCCCCTTTCTTTTCCAGTATTTATTTTTAGTACCCATACTTAATCTTATTTGTAGTTTTACCACTTTCAGCCTGTGCAATCACCAAAGTGTGGTGGTTGTGGCGGTGACACTCCCACTACTTAACTTCTAGTTTTCCGCTGCTTAGTTTATGTTAATGACTGTTTAGAGATGTAATTAAGAGTTAGAAAAGTGGGGTGTTACAAATTGGTATCAGAGCGGTACGAACCGCGGGAAACTTAGGATGTTTGACCCTTAAGATTGAGTATAGAATCTCTAAGTGAAAGTCCTAGGAAGGACAAGTTAAGGAAAGATCTTTAAGTTAAAGCCTTAAGGAAGACAAGCTAAGATGATAACCTTAAGTGAAATCCTAAGAAGGATAAGATTAGGGAAAGAGCCCTAAGTTATGAAAACTGAGATGAGAAGGACTCCAAGTCTAGTGACTAAGTATGAGAATCAAAGTTAAGAGAAACTCTAAGTATCAGTTAGGAACGCGATAAGGTCGTGAGATCCTTTGTGATTGCTTATATGTTTGTGCTTTATCAATGTGTTTAAAGTGCTTGTTTCTATCTTATGAAAGTGAAACAGAGAAGTTTTTCAGTGAGAAGCTAAAGTGAAAGTTAAAAGTTGAGATTGTGAAAGTTAGAGTTTGAAAGTGGAAGTTTTATAAAAGTACTAAGTATGAAAGTATATGAGTTTATACTTGTGCCTTGATTATATGATTTATCAATGTGCTTGTTATGCCTTTGATATCTGCTTTGAGTTAAGTAGAGGAGTAAAGAGAGTAGTTGAAAGAGAAAAACCAAGAGTTTGAAAGTTTAAGCTTAGAAGAGAAACTGTTCTTGCTAAGTTGTTAAAATAGAAGAGATGTCTTTGCTTGCGTTGTGCTTTGGTATTGTGAGCTTTGCCTTAGAGATAAGAAAGCGAGAGACATTTAACTCTTAAGAGCTCTAACTTTGTTTCCTCTCTTTCATGTTAAAGGTGGTGAAATGCCACCGAGACGACCCTATGGGGATGAGTCACCTTTTGGTAGCAAGTACACCCTTGGCTTGTCAATTCAAGGGAGAGTTAAGAAGAGAAAGAACTGGTCGGGACGAAGGAAAGAAATTGCCAAGAGTCAACGCAATCAGCCACTCTATGAAGTGACTATAGAAGAAGGGGCACAAGGAAGAGTGCTCACCACCCGTTTGGATCCGGATATACCAGTGGAGCTAGTCACAGGAACGCTTCTAGTAAATCACGTACCTACAGTGGTGCTCTTCGATTCTGGAGCTACTAACTCCTTCATATCCTCGGAAAAGGTGAAAGAGTTTGGATGGCAGCCTACTAGTCAAAGGAAGATAAGCATTCGGCTAGCCTCCGGATGATCGATTGTTTGCAAAGATATCTTGGAAGGCTTGCCTATAGAGATAGCAGGAGTGATCTTTCTTGGGGACTTCATTAAAATGGAAATGGAAAGTATGGACGCAATCCTAGGACCAGATTGGTTAGGCAAATACAAGGCCAAGATTTTATGTGAAGAGCGGGAAGTGATAATGAGAGGACCGAAAGGGGAGTACGTGTCATTCAAAGGTAACCCGGAACCATCAGGCATGAGAGTGGTGTCCATGATTAAATCAAGCAAGGGACACAGTTTCAATCCGACGAGTAGATTTGACCATAGATGTGGAGAAAGGAGAAGCATGACTATGAGACAGGGAGCTGGAGTTGGAGGACCACCGAGAGAGGGGACTATAGTATGCCTGAGATGTGGCAAAGATCATCATAAGACCACTTGTGGAGGATCACCTATAGTTTGCTCCCGGTGTGAGAAGCCGGGTCATAGAGCCGCTATTTGTCGTTCCCCGAGAACGGAGGGATCCCATGGTACGAACCCGAGCCAGCCACCTAGAGGACCGATCAACCCAGCGCCGAGTCAAGCTATGGGACGTGGCTACCCACCGAGAGGAGGTCCACACAGAAATGGGAATCAGGGACGAGGCGAAACATAGCAAGGACGTGTCGGAGAAGCTGGACCAGGAAGGATCATGGTCATAGGACAGACTCATGCTGGAGATCTCAAGCTCAAGAAAGGTAACACACTAACTTGGTATGAGTGTGTTACTTTTGCTTGAATGCTTAAACAGATGTGCATGCTTGAGAAATTGTTATAAGTTGTTGCAAGGTGCTAAAAGATGTGTTAATCTATGAGTTTTGGAAAGTTAAAAGTTAGTTGAGTTTGCTTTAGAGAAAAACTTAGCTTTGAATGCTACGAATTAGTGAACAAGAGAATTAGAAGAATGAAAGAAGATATGAGTAAGAATGGAAAATCGTTAGGGAATTTAATGATCAGAGTTCATGTTAAAAGAAGTAATTTTGGAAGTAGTGTTCTACCCAAGTAAAGTAAGAGTAGAAAGAATCCATCTTCGTTAAGGAAGAATTAGACGAGGATTCGTTCCGAGTTTATATTAGTTCGAACAAATCCCGAAAGAGGAATTGGGAAGTCAAAGAATTGACTAAAGGAAGTGAGATGTCTTAAAGTGAAGGGCTACATTCAATTTTGACCCGATTTGAAGATTTGACAAAGTCGGAGGACCGATTTTGAGTCAGGGTCGAACCGGATCCGACCCGATTAACCCGACCCAGTAGCGGGTCTAGGTCACGGGTCTAGACGGACCCCGTCCCAAGTAACGGAACGTGGTCACGGACCACGTAATGGTCCGTGACCTGAGGCCGTTCCGAGGAGGCTGACACAGGTCCTTGGGGCCGGAGCATGTGAGGGGCCGCAGCCAAGCCCCATCGCTCTAAACCCTTCTGTTTCTTTTCCAAAGCCGAGAGATCAATTCGCACCATCATCTTCTTCTTCTCTTCTTCGTTGCACACTGCCTCAACCTCAACCAAAAGCCTATCTTCTCCAAAACAACATCTTTCAACAAGGAAACTTCAAGAGTGTCTTCCCCAAGTCATACCAAGTACCTGAAAAATACAAGTTGGAGCATTACTTGCAATTTCAACAAGATCAAGACCGCAAAGCTTGGACCACAATGGTGAAAGGGAAACAACAAGTCGAGGGAACTAGTCAGGAAGAACCTACCTACTCAGTAATAGGAGGTAAAACATATTTCCCCGAATTCTTTTCTGAAGATTTTAATAGTATTTTTGGAGAATCGAGGTTTGTTGAGAAAATTTTTGAGAATCCGAGAAGAAATTTACCCTGATTTAGTGATTGAATTCTATGAGAATTTATCCACAAAACATAAGAAGGGAGTGACTTTGATTGTCTCTAATGTGAGAGGCACAAAAGTAGAATTGACACCACAGAAATTGTCAAATTGGTTTGATTTACCGATGGATGGGTTGGATATGTATGATAGAGAGGATTGGGTTGCCCACGCAGGGTTGACACATCAAGAGTATTTGAGATACATGACCGAGAGTAGGGAGTAGTTCCCTAAGGAATATCATCCCGAGAAACCTACTTTGACTGGAGAAAAGAAATTGCTAGTTTTGTTGATAGAAGAGTGCTTGTTTCCGTGTAGGAACAACTCTACAGAGATTGGTAGTTGGACATGTACCATTGCTTTTATGTTGAGATTTGGTCGTGCTATTAACTTTCCAGTTTTGATTCTTATGCATATGGCTTACTTTAAGGCAAAGAACAGGAAGAATCTACCCTGTGGCATGAAGTTGAGTTGGGTATTCAAAAAGATGAATTTACCTGAGATGGGAGAAAGAATCCAAAGGACTATTAGGTCGACTCTGAATGCCGCCAATCTGAGATACTACGAATTGTACCAAGTTGATGAGAATAAGTATTTGACCCTAGCTGACATTGCTAAGAAGCCCTTGGACGAAAAGATGGCACTTGTGGTTAGTTTGAATGTACCACAAAGAAAGTGGTCGAGTGTTGGAATCGAATCAAGACACATAGCTGACGCTAGTGGAGAAGGGGTTACAATGGGAACCGATTCGGGAGTTGGCATGAGTCATGAAGGAGCACCATTTACAGCTACCCAGCAGGGAGCACCACAGGAGTATATGAGTGGACCTCAAGGACCTACTTACGAGGATCTTTATGCTATGATCAACAACCGTTTTGACAATCTGAATGCTCAAGTGAGCTACGGTTTTGCCAACTTTGATCAAAGGGCTGCAGTCATGGAACAAAGGATGGGGATTGAGAATGTACAGAGATGGACTCCCTATGGTTGGGATCCAAGCTACATGCCACGACTCTTCGGGAGGCTTTAATCAAGGTAACTAGTTAAGCTCTTAAGTTCAGTTTTAGATTCGTCGGTGCAGTTGTTAGATTTTAGATAAGATAGATAAGAACTCAAAGATTCCTAAATCTTTCCCAAGTCTTCCAACAGAAAATTCTAACCTTTTGGTTATATCACCTTTTCTCTTCGAGAACTTGATCCACCCGTTTCTTCTAAGTTTCGGGACGAAACTTCTTTTAAGGGGGATAGAGTGTAACAACCCAAAATTTCATTCTATAAATCCAGTATTAAGAAATTTCAAAATAGCTTTTTCACTCCAATAAAAATTTTTGCGATCACCGGTGTTCGAATAAAATAATTTCGTCGCTCTTTAAAATTAATTCGACACCGAAGAAATAAATTTCATTCGAAAATCCCTAAGTTTCCGGGTACCTCGCGGACAAAGATTTTAAATCGAGAATTTTATCTGAGTGAGACCGGGAGAATTCAAAAAGGGAATTTTGAACAAGTGTTCATCCATATAGCTTTTGGGAAAATTCACTTTCAACCCCAGAGTAATAAAAGATAACATTTTAGCCTATGGTTCATGTTACATGGTGGACCACAAGACATCCACAATCCATTTTTGATTCATCTTTTAGCTTGGGAATTTACCCCTTTGCCCTCAACCAATCATTGTGAATCATCCTAGGGTTTTGAACCCTATATAAACCCCCTTATTCCATCTCATTTTCCTGATCTCATTCTTTGCCTCTTCCTCACATTTTTGTCTGCCAAGAACAAGAAGAGAGACAACAACCTAGTAAGCTTGTTCATCCTTCATTCTAGCCTCTTTTCTCTTCTAGTTTTCTTTAGTCTTTGAGGTTTTAGGCTAAGGATAGAAGGTGTGTTTGGGAAGTGTAGGTGGTGAAGGAGGCTCAAGCTAGGTCAAGATGAAGAAGAGATCCAAGCAAGTAGTTTAGATTACAAGAGGTATAACCCCATGGATTCCTCTTTAAATTTGGCTCTGTGAAGCCTAGTTTAAAGTAGAAATGAGTAGAAACTATGAGCTTTTGATGTGTTTATGCTTAGAAGTGATTTAGTATGTGTTTGTGAGTTGTTGAGATTGTTTTGGACTTGTTTGGATGAGATTTTGCAGGAGAAATGCCATCTGGTGCACAACACAGTGTGCACCAGATCAGAGTGGCGGCCCTAGCCGCGGCCCATCAGAAGGGCCGCCGGCTAGAGCCGTGGTGGCACGGGACTAGGGCACGGACCTAGAGGAGGGCCGTTGCCTAGTCCCGGCGCATCAACGGGGCTCCAGGGGCGGACCATGAAGAGTCCCGCCCCAAGTCCCAGAGTATTGTTTGTGAAGGATTTTTGTGCAGTGGCCGGGCCCTTGTGGCTCAACTACGTGTCGTTTCGGACCGAGTGTTACGGACCTTTGTGGCTCGACTCTACGGTATCGTCTCGACGCACGTTTTGGCTTTGATTTCGTTAAATTTGGATTAAAAACAAGTATTCTATGAATGATTTATTGAAGAATTGTTATACAGTGCATATTTTTACTAAGTTCTCTGTGTTTGAGAAATTGTTGATTTTGTGATCAAACAATATTTTTATTGAGTAAAGAAGCATGATTCTTTGAGAATGTGATTTAATATTAAAGTATGATTAAATTGTATTATTTGATCAATGAGAATAGAAGCATATTTGTTGAGTGAAATGTATAGAAATTGCTATGTTGCAAACCGAGCATGATGATATATTTTTGAATACTTCATGTTAGTTTATACATGAATTAGAAGCATGATATAGAGCATTTTGACATTTCACATGAGTCATATTTCAAAAAGGCATAAAGGGCCAACGTGAGTCCAAGAATACTTTCAAAAACCATAAGCATGTGGTATATCATTCTTTGATGCATTGAGAAGTAGTAGAATTGTTGCATGCATGAGATTGATGCATGAGAGATATATTTGTGTATTATCTATATCGGTGATGTTTTGGAGGATACAGTTTGGACTATGTTCCTCTCGGGAGATTATTATGGACATTGCGGTCCCAGTATATGTAACGCGGCGTATTCCCACGTTACGAGGTTGGAAACTTCCCGTCGAGCTTGGAATCCTGGTTAGGGGGTGTGCACACTAATAGTTCGATACCTGATTCCGCAGAGTTTGAACCACAAGATTGGTTCCGTAGACGGTAGGAGATATTGGGTCGGAATTATGCCGTTCCCGATGGGGTGAGTCACACTTCTATGAAACCCTAAGCCGTCTACGAGTATAAGAGAAAGAAAGAGAGTCTACAGAGACTCAGGAAAGAGAGTCAATAGAGACTCAAGAAAGAGAGTCAATAAAGACTCGAGAGAAAGAAAGAGGGTCAAGAGAGACTCGAGAAAGTAACAAAGAGACCTCCACAGAAAGTACTCTAATTTATAAATGAGTGTATGAGTATATTATTGTCTGAGATTGCATACGAGTATGAATATATTGTTGCACTAGATTGCATAAGAGTATGATTATATAATTGCACGAGATTGCATACGAGTATGAATATATTGTTGCACTAGATTGCATATGAGCATGAGTATATTGTTGCACGAGATTGCATAAGATTATGATTATATAATTGCACTAGATTGCATACGAGTATGAGTATATTGTTGTACGAGATTGCTTGAGATTATGATTATATAATTGCACTAGATTGCATACGAGTATGAGTATATTGTTGCACAAGATTGCATAAGAGTATGATTATATTGTTGCACTAGATTGCATAAGAGTATGATTATATAATTGCACGAGATTGCATACGAGTATGAATATATTGTTGCACTAGATTGCATAAGAAGTATGATTATAATGTTATACATGATTGTATGCGAATAGAGCATCGTAAAAGATTGTTTAATGAGAAGTTTAACTTGAGATATTCCTTGAGCATGATTATTGAGTTGTATTAGAAGTTCCACTTATCAAGTTATGTGATAAGAATATGAAAGCATGTAAACACCTGTTATATGTTCTTTTAGTATGAACCTATCTGCAAGCATGAGTTGCTTGATAAGCTATTTGAGAAGTCTATATGCTTATGTATCTACGTGATCTGTCTTATACATATATGAGCATGCCAGTTGATATTATAGGGTGCAAGCATTTAGAACGAATGTGATAAATCTTAAGATGATTTGAGATTAGCTTATTGCTATAAAGATATCAAATGTTTTCGAAGTTTATATTAGTATGCTTTACAGGGTTGAGTGTGGTTATACATAGCTTCGTGCTAACAGGTATTTTCCTGTTTGTCTATGTGTTGCTTGCAAAACCCCTTTCAGGTGGGCCCAGCAGTGAGAAGAGCTCGAGTTAGATTAGTCTCCTAGTTTGAGATGTCTAAACTCTAGTTTTATTTATGATCATGTTATGGATTTAAACTTATGACTTTATGTTTGATGATTGATGTTGACTGTTTTGGGGTGACGTTTTTCCCCCTTTCTTTTCCAGTATTTATTTTTAGTACCCAGACTTAATCTTATTTGTAGTTTTACCCCTTTTAGCCTGTGCAATCACCAAAGAGTGGTGGTTGTGGCGGTGACATTCCCACTACTTAACTTCTAGTTTTTCGTTGTTTAGTTTATGTTAATGACTGTTTAGAGATGTAATTAAGAGTTAGAAAAGTGGGGTGTTACAGTATGTATCCCAGCCATTTCGGGGTTATCCCGGTCGGAGGCCCTGGATGACTCCCGCATACCTTTTGCGGCTTCTTGCCTTCGTCCTGCAGCTGCTATTCTCTGTATGATGGCACGCGGCTGCTCGTTGACCAACCGGTCAGGCGGTTGCTGCTCGCTGCGTTCCCCAAAGCACTCCATGACCAACCGCGCCGGGGCTATAGGCCCGAGCCTAGAGTGCATTGAGCGATCGGCCCGGTGACCAACCAGCGGGTTAACCCCCGAGTGTTCCGAACGCCTAGATACCTCTTGTTGAGCCTCCACAGGAGCTGACCGCTCGGGCGGTGAGATCTGTTCCCGTCCACGCACGTATGCTTTGAAGGCCTGCCCTAACAACTCTGCAAAGTTGAGTTGAGCCTGAGCGACACGTGGTGGCGGGTTTTCCCTCGACGGATCTGGGGTCTTCGCGACAGTACGCGCGGTACGTGCAGCCGATTGCCCCCCAGAGGCGTGACGATTTAGCTGCTCCCTTAGGTCGCCGACGGATGAGCGGCTGCCGGCGGGATGTTCAGCCGGGTCCGCGACAACCGCCACATGCCCATTAGCGGGTAAGGCGGCGAGGTTAGGTCCAGTATTGCGATTGTTAGCCTCGTTCGTGCCATCGATATGCTTGAGAACGGGACTTTTAGTTTCGATCCGCACAGACGGCGCCAATGTTGATTTTCACAGCGTTGATGGCTGCCCGGCATGCCAACACCACCGGATAACTATATTTGTAGGTGTAGAGAAAGTAAGAAACTAAGAACAATTTTAGAGAATAACGACTGTTATTTCTTTAGGGTGTTGCCCTTCAAAATATGTCGCTCGAAAAGAGAAAGTTTGTCCCCCGCCATGGAGATCCCATGGGGATGTTTATACACGAATATTGAATCTATACATGGTAAGTAGGGCTGACATCTAGCCAAGGTCAAGGATAGATAGGGCTGACGTATGGGCTGATGCAACCGTCGATTCCCTACCTTTCCTATCCAAGCAAATTTATGGAAACTACTTAATCTAAGCGGAGATTGCTTCCGAAAAATCTGCTGATACGCGTTTTGGGGCATGTGCCCAGTCGGGAGCTGTCCCGGCCGCGTGAGGACGCCTTCCTGGGTTTCTGCCTCTGGGTAGGAGCATTCCCCCTGGCCAGCCTGGTCGCCCGTCCGGGTCCTGGGGTGCTGCGCGGCTGGGGACACACCGCCCGCGTGACTTGGTCGCCTGTCCTAATCCTATAAGGTCCGGGATCAGGGACACACCGATCATCGTGACTGGTCGCCCATCGGCATTGCCTTCCGAGGCCTGCCTGGGGACGCGCCGACTGGCATGTTGACTGCTTGATAAGTGCATAGTGGACTTCGGCGGCGTCTGTTATCGTGACCGGGAGGTTCTTAGCAGTTTCCTCTTTCCCTCCTGGCCGGCTACCGGCTTGGCTCCCTTATCTGGCCTCCTGCCTAGGCAGCTAGTTTGGGGTATCTATCACATACCAAGCATGAGGATTGGAAAATAACTTCTCCCCAAAAAAAAAAAAAAAAAAAAAAAAGTCATTTTCCCCCAAAACATATTTATTTTTCGTTGACTACAAACTCATTTTTCGTTGACCTCATTTTCTTCCCTCTTGCCAAACACTGGAAACCCGGAAAACATTTTCCAGAAGTCATTTTCCGGGTTTCCAAACGCACCGTACCCTAAATTAATTAAGGGTCTTTTTGGAAACCCGGAAAATGACTTCTGGAAAATGACTTCTGTTTGTTAAATATTTCCACTTTTGGTCCTATAATTATTGTGTGATGGACACATTTTGCCCGATTTTATTAATTTAGCCACATTTTGCCCAACCTTTTTAAAAGGTGGACACTTTTGGTCCACCGTTACATTTGCTGTTAAACCGCCGTGAAGTGGAAGGGCAATTATGTCCTTTGACGTGCTATTCTGTCTGTTGGTGTCCTTGGCGGCAACAACGATTCCAACTCCTCCCGGACTCAAAAGGCTTTCCTCTTCTGCAAGACTGCAACTACGTTCTACTGGGTGCAGCCTCCAGCTGCATTTTCCTCACCCTCTCCCTCTGCCTCCTCCCTCCTCTCTACGGATTCTTCCTCATCCTCCAAACCTCCTCCACATCTTCACCATTGGCGGCGTTGTCCTCGGCTGCGCCTCTGTCTCTCCGGACATGGCGTCAATTTGTACGAAACTCGCATGGTGGGCACCGTCCTCACCGCCATCTTCTAGGGCTCCGTCTTTGTGCTCATCTTCACACGCACCAGTAACTTCCTTGGGAACCACACGTCATATGTCAGGAAAGAAGACGGCGAAATGATCCTGAGGTTGGCCGGCGGCCTCTGCGCTCTCATTAAGCTTTCAGTTTAAGCTTTCAGTTTACATTTAAGCTTTCAGTTTCACCCTTAATGTATTCATTCTATTACTGTATTTATTATTTATTCGTTTACTTAATTTGGGAGTGATAAATCTGATTAGTGGATTTTGGACTTTTGGATCATTCTATGGTGTAACCCATTTCCTATGAAATGAAACTAAATCTTCTCTTATAACAAGCAGAGCACCAAACTTCATACGTACATGAAATACAATAAAACTGTCGATCAAAACCAGAATTCTGATAACATATATATACGATCAGTCACAGAGAGAAAAAAAAAAAAAAAAAAAAAAAAAAAAGCCTTGTGGATCCAGTATTTTAAAAACAGAAAATGAGGCAATCCAGGCTCATCTGATTTTGTTCTTGCTTTTCTTGCCTTGATGTCGGAATTGGTCCATAAGAGCATCAAAAAATGGGCTCGTGGTGGCGGCTCACTCGTTTTTGTTCTGGTTTTCCTGCTGGAGTAGTCCACCAGAATTGGTTTTCTGGCAGGGTTGTGGGGAAGTTTCATTGGGATTAAGAGTATTGTTGGAGGAAGGTCAGGCACCGTTTTGAAAAAAATGTTGGAATACTCTTTGTCCTCCCGCTAACCTTTGCTGCAGAATCGACACAACTTTTAGCCAGAAAGACTGAGAAAGAATAGCACGTGAAAGGACACAATTGCCCTCCCACTTCACGGTTGTTTAACAGCAAATATAACGGTGGATCAAAAGTGTCCATATTTTAAAATGGCTGGGCAAAATGTGACTAAATTAATAAAACTGGTCAAAATGTGTTCATCGCGCAATAAATGTAGGACTAAAAGTGGAATTAACTCTTTTTCAATACATTATTATCTCACAAGGCTTTTCACCAAAATTGTAATTTTGGCCCTCAAATTATTCTGACTATTAAAATATAGTCTTTAATTATAAAGTGGATACATTTTAGTTCTTTAATTATCTCCTCAATTACAAATAATGCTCAAAGAAACCTCTCCGTGCCTTGCCGGAGACAAAGGGTGGAGGTGTGGGTTTTTTTATTTATTTTATTTAAATAATTAAAATAAATTTAACTAATAATTTTTTAATGAGTATAACTGTCACGTTTGTTTTGATAAAATAGGTCAATTTTCATTTAATTGTATGATTTCTAATTGTCAAAGGCCTTGTGGTCGCGACATAAATGTAGCCCCATAAATAAGAGGTCTCAGGTTCTACCCACTATCCTATGTGCTCAGTTGTAGTTGTTTTGGTGATATGACACACAATGAACGTAGATAGAATAACAAAATTACACGAGCAACTAAATCATATAAGTCAAATATAAAATGGATCTTTCAACGGTCTTGAAAACAAACGACAATGAAGTAGGAAAAGAAGAACAAGTGTTATGTGAAATTATTAAAATAGTACTCCGTATTATTTAAAATGAAAATTTATTTAATGAGATAATTAAAAGAACAAATATGTCATCTGTCTCTATTATAAAATTCACTTTAAAATTTTAACATCTAGATTAGAGTTTATTTCACTTTTAATTTCATGCCTTAAAAATAAATTTTATTTTTTAATTATTGAATTTAATTTTTTATACTTCTAATTCTTAACTTTTAAAAATATTGTACTTTGTGAATGTTTCACCTTTATGTATTCAAAAATATATTGAACTAAAAAAAGAATATTTTTAAAATTCAAAAACTAAAAATAAAATAAACACTTCAAAATTAATTTTATTATATAGAATGACAATAGTTTTTTTTTTTTTTTTAGGAAATGGCGAGTTTGGTCCCTGAGTTATAATGGTGGTGAGTTTGCAATTGTCGAAAAGTACGGGGACTTGAACCAAAATCCCACCATATATAAAACGAAGCAATTGCGATTCCAGCTCCCTGCGCCCAGCTCGTAGTGTAGTTTTGGATTTTATATTTCTTTTTTTTTCTTTTTAATTTTTTTTCTCTGATTTTACGAATAATTGCAATAATCACTACTGATCTATCCATCGTCTTGAGCTGGAGGTGTGGATTCGTTAAGGAATCAAACCTGTCAATCTCAGATTAGGGTTTCCCGCCTTTGATAATCGGTCGCGCCATTTCCCGTAATATATACACTTTATTATAGGCAGATACATATATTTCTATTTCTATATCTATATCTAATCCGCAGAAAATTTTCAGTTTTTTTCTTCGGAAATTTCTAATCGAGATTTTTCATTGTTGTTCCGTATATATAAAAAAAAAAAAAAAAAAAAAAAAAAAAAAAAAAAAGAGTTTTGTTTATTTGGCCAATTTTGGGGTTTTTTTTTTTTTTTGTTTTTGTTTTTGGGTCAGATTGGTTTGGATAGCTTTTGGCATATTTGATCAAGGGATAAAAAACAACAAAAGTAAAGAAAATAGGTTTTGTGGGAGCAATTAAGAATTTTTGGGTATAATGGATAAGAAGAAGGTTGCTGCTCCGCTTGTTTGCCACGGGCATTCTAGGCCGGTTGTCGATTTGTTCTACAGCCCATCCACTCCTGATGGGTTTTTCCTAATCAGTGCCAGCAAGGGTAAGCCCAAGATTTCTTTAATGGGGAATGATTCTTTATGTTGACACTAAGAAGCAAGTTAAATTCTAAGATGTTACTTCTGTGATAATGTCATTGCTGCTTATATTGTTTCCAGTTAATTTTTACGTTTTACTGCATTCATTGATTTTGGTGGCTACTTGTTAGTCCTTGGGTCTCTGTTAATTGGGCAGCTGGTATGAATGTATGTGGATGTCATTGCTTGTGAATTAACTTGAAATGAGCTTCTATTGCAACTGGACAAAATGGATTTTAGAAGGCGATAGCCGGTTGGGTAAATGCTGAAGAGAATTTGCATAATAAAATGTTGGTTTTGGTTTGCTTTTTGTCCCTGAACATGGTTTGGTTTTAATAGAGGATAGTCTATTCTTTTATTCAGATTCCACACCAATGTTGAGAAATGGAGAGACTGGAGATTGGATTGGAACTTTTCAGGGGCATAAAGGTGCTGTATGGAGTTGTTGTCTAGATAAACACGCGCTTCGTGCAGCATCTGCATCTGCTGATTTCAGTGCGTAAGTCACCTACTGTTTTCTTTGGATGTAAGCTTTCCCACCTGACACTTTGTTGTTAACATCAATTGGTGTTTAGAAAAACTAAATTAAAAGAATACTATCAATACTCCACTATCTTCTCAAGAACTTATAACTTATTGCACCAATGAGTAGAAGCACAATCTCAACCAGTTTCTACTTTAACAAAGTCATAGCATTGACCTAACATCTGAATTAGTAGTAATCTATTTTCTATTCTTCTTTTTTTCCCCCTTTATTTTAGTGGGTAATGATGTATTGATACAACAACAATGCTTATGGTTTTCATTATTGATATGATGTTGTTATGTTGGTTTTCTGCAGGAAATTATGGGATGCATTAACTGGGGATGAACTGCATTCATTTAGTCACAAGCACATAGTCCGTGCTTGTGCCTTTTCAGATGTATGTTAGTTGATGCTCCATATAATTCTATGCATTAGAGGTCAACTCTGCTTAGTCTTTATTTTTCTTTTTAGGAAGTTGGATCAATGCTTTATTTAGAAGCTTCAGACATTCTAAATGTGCCATATGCTAAGTTTTAAAGTGAATTTCTTTAGTTATAACAAAAATTTGATCATTTACTTGGATTTCAAGAGATAACCTTGGTTTTTGTTATTGGTTCTATGTTAAGTGTAGACTGCTCAATTTTGTATTTGTGTCCCTACAATGAGAAGTCATCATGTTTGTCAACACTGTATTCTTCATATGTGCCATGGCCATTCAAAATATTTACTCTTTAAATGTGAAACTTAACTGTCATAATCACATCTATTGACTTGTCAATTGGGTTCTTCCTTGTTTACAAAGTGACTATGTAAAACCTATTTCAGAAGCATTCAAGGACTATCCCTTTCCTACAATATATATGAATTGAAATCGTGTCATTTGCAGGATACACATCATTTTCTCACTGGTGGTTTCGAAAAAATTCTTCGGATATTCGATCTAAATCGACCAGATGCACCACCAAGGCAAATTGACGGTGGTCCTGGTTCGGTTAGGACAGTTGCTTGGCTCCATAATGACCAAACCATATTAAGTTCCTGCAGTGATACGAGTGGAGTGAGGTATGTGAAATAGCTTTTTAATGTTTCATGCTCTTTTTATACTCACTCTATTTAGCTTTGTAATGATAATTGCAAAGGAAATATGACAATAATATCCTTTGAATTTTGGTCAAGAGAACTCTTCCTGTCTGGGTTTAACCCGGACCATTATCAAACTGGAAGACATTTGTAGTCAAGTCAGCTGGTTCAACCAATAATTCAGTTGAAGTACAGCTTGTTAAAGAACCATTGACCATCTGACAGGAGTTGAACTTTCTTTTTGCTTTCTTTTTTTTTCTGCATTTTTTTCCATTAACTTGTGTGCATGCCTTGTTCCTCGTTTAGCTTTAATTTGTTGGTTTTGAGTATAGATTATGGGATTTAAGAAGCTGTGAAGTTGTTCGAACCCTTGATACCAAGTCTTCTGTAACCAGTGCTGAAGTGAGTCGAGATGGCCACTACATAACTACTGCTGATGGTTCCTCTGTTAAGTTTTGGGATGCAAATCAGTATGTATTGATTGCTGTTTGATTTATCTTGTGCTGAAATGTATGGGTGTGCGTGGCGGCTTACAGTTGGTATTTACTTGCTTATCAGATTTAGATTGGTAAAGAGCTATGACATGCCCTGCAATGTTGAATCTGCTTCATTAGAACCAAGGTTCGGAAAAAGGTTCATTGCCGGAGGGGAAGACATGTGGGTTCGTCTCTTTGACTTTCACACTGGAGAACAAATTGGTACGATTCATGGCCTTCCCTGTAATGAATTAGCGGCAGGCAGAACTACTAATGTTTGTTGTCTTGTCGTTTTCGTTTATAGGATGCAACAAGGGACACCATGGTCCTGTGCATTGTGTGCGTTTCTCTCCAGGAGGAGAATCTTATGCTTCAGGTTCTGAAGACGGGACAATTAGAATATGGCAGACTGGGCCAAACGAGGCCACCGATGCATCAGCTGGACCACCTAAGCCTAAGGTGGTGAAAGATGTCAATGTTGAGATTGACAAGTTACATATTGCCAAAGGGGCAAAGATTGATGACGATAAAGAGAACGAAGAATGATTGATGTCTGAAACTGAGACCAAAGGAAACATATTTTTATAGGTCTTCCTTTTCTTTTTTCTTTTTTTTGGTTTTGGCTGTCGCATGACAGAGACATGCAAGTTATATGCTAGCATGACAACTTTTGAAGGGTTTTATGCCTTGAATAAAACTAAGCTTTTCCAAATGCATCCTCCATCAATTGCCATTTCCATTTAGCTTTTCAATCTACTTGCAAATACATTGTTTGACAGAATTTAATTATTTGCAAGAACTATAAAAGCTCTAAGCTTTTCCAAATGCATCCTCCATCAATTGCCATTTCCATTTAGCTTTTCAATCTACTTGCAAATACATTGTTTGACAGAATTTAATTATTTGCAAGAACTATAAAAGCTCCCTTCCTTTCAAAAAGAAAAAAAGAAAAGCTCCCTCCAATTAATAGAAGATATATAATGAACAAAAGGGAATGGAACAATGGTTAAAAGAACAAAATCTGCTTAAACATTCATCTCTGCATGCATCTGTACAAAGAAATTCCCATTCCATTCCAATTTCCCCATATGGACACAAATAATGGTAACTGTTTAAAAAGGGCTGACTGAAGCCAAGAGACCCTTAACCTACCACTACTAATCAACAACACAGAAAAACTCAACACCAAACTAATCATCAAAAATGCCCAAAAGGAGAGATGAACTTGTTACTCTACCTTTTGGGATAAAACTGTAGGAAGAAAAACACTATAAGGGCGGGCGGGCAGGCAAGGCTGGCTTTTCAGAAACAAAGAGAGAAACCTATCTGGATGTTGAATCTTTCCTAATAGTGTTAGGATTCTGGAACCCCTAAAATTCTATTTATGAACGGTGACATAGCTGCAAGCAAAGCCTTGGGACATTCCTCGTGAGGAAGGTGGCCACAACCAGATATTGCAACCAGTCTCTGCAAAATCATCAACACATACATAATTAGATAAACAAAGTCCAAGCAGCCTGTGTATGCATGCATCTACATATATGGAGGATATAAATAATAGACTTACAGAATTTACAAGTTTTGAGGCCATAATTTGAACAGATTTTAATGGTACAAGTGCATCCTCTGCTCCCGCAATTACCAGTACTGGCAAATTTTCAACTGCTTTTAGTACTGATGCTGCATTGTCAGGGGTAAGCACCGTCTCAAATGATAATTTCCCTATCTCATGAAGTGCTTCATCCCAACCTTCTACAAATAATGGGGCCTGATTACAGAAAAGGAATAAAACAATTTATATGATCAGGCATACTTGTATAATAAAAAGCAGCAACTATGACAATGTAGCAGATATGAGATAACATGTGCAAAACATACCTTGTAAAGACTTAAGACTTCAGTTGTTAGCTTAGTAGCATCATACCATGCACGCCTATTCACTACTTGAGTAATTTCAGTTCGCAAAAGAGGACGAACTAAGTGCTTTTTCCCAAGCGAAGTGCGCAACAATATTCTTGCAAAGGCAGGGACCAGTTCTCTTGTCAAGCTAACACTCAGTAAGACAACTCCCTTTATCTCAACCTAGAGACATAAATGCATAATAGAGTCAAATAGATGAGCATCACTCTAACAATTTTATACCACAATAAAAAGAATAAGTCTTCATTTCGCAATATTTCAAAATTGAACTTGATCATATACTACAATTTTGTGTCACTGTTCCACAATACATGCCAGTTTGTCTACTTCAATGTAATGTTTCGAAAGCCACCCTCTAGAGCAACCTCATCACATATTTTAAACATTTTCAACAAAATTTATCAGTTTATGCACACTTCCATAATATTTATTTCAACAGACCTTAGAAGAATTTTTAAGATCTCAAGAGTGTAGAAAAGAATGCAGACTCAGCTATATGCTGACAATACAAACAAAAAATTTAGTTTTAAACAGTAAGAAAATAAAAGACGATTAATGGTGAAATCATTTATTTACCCCAAGATAACTGCTTATTATTCCTTGAAGCAATTCAACCAGTTTGAATATCATTCAAATGGCCTTATGTTAGCAAGAAGTTTTAACCAGCGGACTTGTAACAAGATTCCATTAAATGGCCTTACGTTTGCAAGAAGTACAGTTTTAACCAATGGACTTATAACAAGATTCCATTAAAGCAAGATAGGTGGTTGCTCACATTAATTGAACCCATAGATGACTGAACTCTTTGTGCAGCCTTTAATGCAAGTAACCCTCCATCATCATGGCCAACAAGTATAACAGAGGTGAACCCCATCTCTAGACAAAAAGAAAGAAGCAGATCAACCTGAAAACAAATAAACCACCACAGTTCAATCAAAAGCTTAAAAAGTCAGAAGTATCACAAACAAGGCAAGGAAGTCCGTGTTGGATGACGTAAGAACCGCTACACACCAGCATATACATTAAAAACAAGAAATTACCTGGGTATCAAGCTTGTAGGGATTAGGCAATTGATTATCCTCCCAGTCTCTGCGGCGGGGCCTTGATGTCAATCCCCAACCTGGTCTATCAAAAGCCGCTACAGCACAACCTACCTGTCGAGCTAGCACACCCATCACATTTCTCCATGAAAAGGCTCCTCCTCCAAAGCCATGCACTAAAACAATCCCAAACTGACAATTTGCTTCCAAATCTCGAATGTTAAGTTGATATGGCAACTTATTAGTTTGATCCTCGCCACCAGTTTCACCTAGGCTTAAAATAGGTATGTCTTCAGACAGAACAGGGGATTTTGGAGAACTATCTAGCAAAGGAGTAGAGAGAGATGAAGTATGAAACTGGTTACTGAAGCTCCTACGAAGTTTCTGTTCGCTTCTTGATAAAGAACTTACTGCTGGCCTGTCAAGAAAGGTTATGGATGATAAGGAACGGGGAGGTGACCCGGGCAAACTTAGCTTATAATGAATGGTAAGCCCATGACAAGAGATAAATAAGCTGTCAGAATCAGCCAGCAATCTAACAGGTAGTTGCCCATCCAAATGAGCTAATCCTGCTGGTTTTCCGCGAATTTCACTGTCACTTCTTGGCGTTCTCCCAGCAGAAGGGGTTGGAGAACGTGGAACCTTCTGATATCCAGAGAAAACAACTCTGGAGAGAACCTGTAATTAGATAAAGTGATTGATGAATAATCAACCATCAAACACAGTAAATGTCAAAAGCACCAGAATGTAAAATTTTATGGAACATCGGCTTTAATTCTGAGTAAAAGAAAATAGTAGATTCTGTGCATTTTCAAATGGGTCTCTAAATAGTGGAAATATTATTTACTTACAGCATCTGGGTCAACACGGTGGAACAAGAGTTTCCTTCTAGCTCTACAACTTGTTCTGTATGCAACAACTGTATGTCCAAGAGCAAACACCACAGATGAGAGAAATAAGACAGGCATCCCCCATGACTTTTTCAAATGAAGCCTTTGCCTTGAGATGGATGTTGAAGCTTCAGCTTCAAGGTAAGAATTGACAGAGAAGACACAAGCCTTAATGGAAAGAAGAAGAACTGAAATGACTGAACAAAAGGTAACTGTTCCAAGATATGGTCCGTGTGAGAGAGCAGCGCTGTTGCACATGGAATACACACCTGTATTCATTAAAATAGCAAACAAGCAATGATTATTCAAGTAAAATGGAAAAATTACCAAAACAAAAGGAATAGAAAAAGAAAGAAGCTAGACAGGTAATAGAAATACATTTAAGAGCAAATCAAACAACGACACTTACTACATACTAACACCAACCTTTTCATTCATTTGAAGAAACAAACTACAGCAATGGAATGATAGTTCATTTCTTACTGTCTCAATTAGAAAAATAAGATCCAAACAATTACCATTATCAGCAACTTGTGTTTAAAGTCAAAATGAGAACCCCAAAAAAATAGATTATCAGCAATTTCGTACCAGCATTACCGTTTTCAACAAAATATGTACATATTTTCATCAAGGAGAAACAGGAAAGTAACAAGATCAGCGAAAGGAACATTAATCATCAGGATATTATACTAACACAAATTGAAAACGCAGATGAATTATATCATCGGTAGGAAGTGGATGAATAGTATCAAATTATCGCAAATTTAAACAAGATTTTGGAGCTTTAAAAAAAAAAAAAAAAAAAAAAACAAGGAGAGTGGCAACATACAAGTGATGACGAGAGATCTGATGATGGAAACAAGAGGAATTTCAGTTAATGAACTCTTGAATGTATATCTGTGCAAATGCTCTTGAATACTGTAACAGCTGATGCACGTGAAGCTCGAAATCAAAACGCACTGCACCATGACGTCCCCAATCGCCACCAGCACCGGCGCTGATAGCACCAACAAAGACGCCACCATCGCCACCATAAAATACAATGTCCTTACGCATCTCCTCAGCTTCTCCAACCCTCCTTTCCCTCCAGAAGCCATTCTTGTAAACTCCAATTCCAGAATCAATTTTATACTCTTTCCAAACAATAACAATAACTTCTTCTGCATATAACACAATGAAATTTCAAGTAGGGCTCTGGAAGATTACAGATCGACTGCGGAACAGAAACGTCAAGGTTGACGAATCCGCGAGAGACGGCGGCGTAACAGCCATCTCGCGGTGGCAAGTTGGGAGTTCCAGAGTCGGATGCAGTACGGCGTCGTTCCGAGTATTTACAATACAAATCAAAGCATTAATCTCCTTCACCGAAAAATCTCTGGTTTACGTTTCGCCGGAGTTTCTCCTTCGCTCTACCTAGTCTCTCTCTCTCTCTCTCTCTCTCTCTCCTCCGTTGTGTTTGTTTTGTCGTTGAGGTGTATGACTCTTTGGTATTTCTGTTTTAAAACTATGTTTTTTAAAATATATATATATATATATATATTATTTCTTTTTTAAATTGGGATTCTAATTCAAAATATTCTGAAAATCAGAAAATTTAATAAAATAGAATGGATTTGGTAATATTCAACTAGTACTGCTATTTTCTCTCCTTATTTCACCACATAATATTTACATTATTACGTGATAATAAAACTCAATTATTCAATTATTTCGTGCACACAATTTTGTAGTAGTTACAAGTTAATTACTTTACAAAAAAAAAAAATGATTACTTGTAAATTAACTGATCTTATTGAGCGTTTAATAGAAATCTACTTACAAGTAAAATACAAAAGCAGTCAATTGTCATATAAGAATGTTAATATTTGGAGATAAAATTAGGAGCATAATATAACAAAACTCATAATCAATAGACATCAAAATCAAAATAAATAAAAATGCGTGTATATATATAAATTTGAGAACGTTTACGGAGCATTTGCTTGGAGGGATAGAATTAGGAAGAAAAAGAATTATAATTTCATGGGAAATGAATAATATGGAATTAAAGTGGTAATTTAAATTTCAATATTTGGTATATATGAGAATTGAAAGGGAATAAGTAGTATAAAATTTAAAATACACATACTTATTAATACGAATATTACTATTTCTATTATTATTATTATTATTATTATTATTATAAATCTTAAATGGCCAAATTTATATTTTGCTTTTGAAATTTTATGTAACATGATGTAAATAAACACTAGAATTACATAATAAAAGCAATAAAATATATAAGAGAGTTTTGAAAAAAACATATTTAATTGAGGTTGGACTACTAATTGACGTTCTGTGTCTAGTGTAGAAGAAGAAGAAGACACACTATAATCGAAAGAGATGGGTCAAACGTCAATTTTAGGTTTAAAAAAATGGATCATTTTGTCCCAAAGTTTTTTTTTTCTTCCTAAATTTCATGGAATTAAAATACTAAGGGAGGGCATGAAATTCTCATTTCTTGAAAATGAAGGAATTATAATTCTACAGAATTGGAAATCACTCCAACCAAACGAATGAATTTGCTTACCGTTAGAAATATGTGGGAATTATGTAGGAATGGAATTGTAATTTCCTCCAACCAAACGCTACGTTATAGTATCCATTGACAAAGTATCATATTCAATTAAGTATAGTATACAAATAACTAAATTTCCTTGAATACATGTTTATATTTGCAAGTTAATTATTTTAACCATTTATGTTATAAAATTAATTAAATGCAAAAACAGGAAAAAAAAAAAAAAAAAAAAAAAAAAAAAAAAAAAAAAAAAAAAAAACCAAATATATTACAAAACGAAATAGCGAAGTAAAATTTAAGTAGAAGCTTTCTAAAATGAGCAACAACTTCTGTATACTACCTTTTTTCAACCTAACTCCAATTTTATTTTAAAGAAAAATTACAATATTAATCGCTGTTATGGTTCCTTTATACTATGTACAACTGCATATTATTTTAAAATTGTATTCGTACTCTTTGTCATGAAAGCCATCATAAATTACAATTAAGAAGCAAGAGGAAAGAGTTCAAATTTCGTGAGGGCCGAGCTTTCACTCCCAACCGCTTACAACGTGTTTGGTTGGGAGAAAGGAATTACAATACGATAAGAAAAAAATAAGGTAAAAATAAAGTAGGAATTCAAATTACATTATTGAGTAAAAATGAATAGAATTATTGAGAATGAAAAAAAAAAAAGTAATATAAAGACTAAAATGTCCTTGTGTAATAATAATAATAATAATAATAATAATAATAATAATAATAATAATAATAATAATAAAAGGTACTTTTGTCCTTTCTTCCCTTTTTTTCCCATTTATTACGAGCATTAATTGCAATTCATGGGGATAGAACAAAATGAGGGAATTGCCCTCCAACTAAATACTGTAATTTGCCTAACGGGATCATTGTGGACCATTGTAGGACAGCCATATCATTATTTACACGTTGTTCTTTAAGTTATATTTCTAGAACACTTAATTTTCATACTCATACTTTAGCTTCGTTAGCTTTTGATTAGGAACAACCTATGTACTGGGACTCTGTCCCTCCTGACTCTATTGCTCAGTTTATCCATTAATACGCCACTATTATTACTTTCAAAAAAAAAATACTGTAATTTGCATTGTCATGAAATAAGGTAGGAAAAGAATTTCAATTATTACATACAACCAAACAAGCGTTTGGTTGGAAGGAGGGAATTAGAGGGGAAATGAATTCTACTTCGGTGGGAAAAGAATAAAGTGGGAATTTAAATTACATTGTTTGGTAAGAAGGAATATGGTGATGAAAAATTGAGAGGGAAGAAGTGAATAAATACTAAAACGCCCTTATATAATATTAATATAATAATGATAATGATGGTAAAGTGGTAATTTACAATGGAATTGCAATTCCATGGTTTGAGGGAATTGCAATTCCATGGAATTGTAATTCCCTCCAACCAAACTATGGAATTACAATTCCATGGAATGGGTATGAAAGTGATTGTTGTTGTTTGGTTGATAGGTTTTTAGAACACTATTATGTGTTTCGAATACCCCATCAATTGAAAAATTCATATCCAAATAAAATAAGAATTTCATTCCCTTATTCATTATCAAACACTACTATTAGTAACCATTCTCATTTCGGCAAATTATATTATGCACCGCGGTGCATAATTGATTATGCACCGCGCGTCTTTTTTTTTTAAATGAAAATTAACAGTGTTTATTTCCGCCGTTTCGCACCCTTTTGCAAAAAGTAAGTCTGTTATTCAGTGTCATTTTGTATACACTGCAGTTTCAGTTGAACACAACTACAGTTTCATTTCGATATAACTATAGTTTCATTCGATATTTATAGACTCAAATATGTGAAAATGTTATTTAATTTTATTTTATATACACTATAGTTTTATTAAAACACAACTACATGATCATTTTGATATAATTACAGCTTCATTGTACAATATACACTCAAATATGTGAAATGTTATTCAGTTTCAGTTTATATACACTGCAGTTTCATTTCATTATAACTACAGTATCATTTTGATATAACTGCAGTGTCGGTTTGGATATACTGTAGTGTCAGTTGGTATTTAATACACCAAACAAACAGACTCCGTTAACTCTAACGGCGGACCGTTTCTTTACTTAAAGAAACGGCGCCGTATATGGGCCGCGATGCATAATCGATTATGCACCATGGTCTATAATATAACAACTGTCTCATTCCACCCTACTACCAAACATGTTAAATACTTTCACCGAAACCCATTACCATTACTAAGTATTTGATACCCATTCCGATTCTGATTCGTATGTGCGAACCACACAAACCCTAAGAAGTTTAATTCATTATGCACTTTTAATTATAAAATATACATAAACTTATATAATAAATGAGTACTAATAACAATATATATAAGTGCGGGTGCGGGTGCGGGCGAGGATACCTCTCTCGCACTGCACCCACGCGCGTATTACAAAATTCTCCCCATATCTGCACACATTACATAAATTGTGCGGGTATTTTAAAACCTGTAGGGGTGGAGATACGAAGAACCCATTGGGTGCAGAACAACATCAACAACAATAATAATAATAATTGTGTAAATACACGGTTAAATATATGGTTTAATTAATGGTAAAAAAAAAAAATTAATGTACTCCCATTTTAAGCTCTCAACTTGTACTCTCTTTCACCTATGTAGACATTTTGCTGTGGATCCACATGATGAAAATAATCAATCTTGATTTGCCACCTCAAGGAGTATAAACAAGGGAGTAGAAAAGGAGCTGAAAGCTGAAAGCTGAAAAGCTATAAGCTCGGAGCTGAAAACTGAAGAGCTGTTAAGCTAGTTGTTATGATTGAAAGTGTTTGGTAAAATTAACTTTTTGATAAGTTGATAAATGTAAAAAGACTAAAAAGGACATCTTCATAAAATTTAAATTAGTTTGTTTACATATTAAAATTTAACATTTTGTCTTTTAAAAAAAATTAACATGTTGAAATAAAACTATTAGCATAATCATGATCTAGCATCTCATAATGAAGTAGCAATATTGTTGCAAATCTCATAATAATAATAATAATAATAATAATAATAATAATAATAATAATAATAATAATAATATTTGCGGTAAAAGTTGCGAATAAAGGAGAAGAGAAAATGTTTTAATTGAGAAGGGTTTCCTCAAAAAAAAAAAAAAAAAAAATTGAAAAGTGTAAATTATGTTATTTCTTTAAAATAATAAGGATAAAGATGGAAAAATAGATAGGAAGCTAGGAACTTATTTTGAAATGCTACCTAAGCTAGCGTTTTCAAAATAAGCTCTTATTTTAAGCTAGGAGTTTATTTTGGAAATATTATCAAACAAAACTTATAGCTTATTAATAGCTTAAAATAAGATATAAGCTCCTAAATAAGCTCTGCCAAACAGAGCCGATGTAGTATAACTCAATAAAAAAAAAAAAAAAAAAAAAAAAAGTAAAATGAGAGAGTAAAAAGAGGGCCCAGGGGCAGCTTTATTGTATTGACCGTGGTGGTGCAGTCTTTTCTGTGGTGGCTTTTGTATATCCCAAAAAAGTTTGTCCGGGCTGGATATTTGTATGACGAAAGTACCCTCGCCAGCCATTCATGGGCCGTTGGGTATTCCACTGCAGTCTGCAGTTGTATAGCTAGGATGTTGGTTGTTACTTGTATCTGTTGAGCATATTTCTCTTCCATTTTATCAATACTACAACGGCTACTTATCTAATGATAATGATGTCTTTCTATCCATCTTTTTTAATTATTAAAGTAAAAAAAAAAAAAGAAACAAAAAAAAATTAAAAAATATTTTAAAAATTGACTTTAGTTTACAGGAAAATTAACAACTACTACCTGAAGATGTAATAAGGTAAAATTTTTTGAAAGAAAAAATTACAATGAGAGGCAACCACATTCAAATTGGTTAGGCTATTTTTTTTTTTTTTGTTAGGTTACAAGTTTGAAGTGTCCTATTAGCTTTCATGGTTTGAACTAGTGAACTATAGGTAACTTAGGTTGGTTTACTTATTTATGATCCTTTATCAGCTAGGGTCAATAAGGGGCTTACCCGGTGCATATCATTTGGTTGTGATTACAGATTTTCCTCGTCACTCAAAAAAGACCACGACAAAGTACGTGTTTGGTGAAACCCGTCTTATGACCCTAGTAGGTAAAAGACAACAAAAGGTAAACTAACTTATGTTGTTCATAACTAATCGTCCTTCAAATTATAAAAAGTCAATAAATAGCTCTCACGAGAGTCTAACTTGAAATATTGTAGTTACCAACTTAATCGTCCAATAAATTTAATTAGGATTAGCATCGGTTGACTTAAAAAAAAACTGACACTTGATATTATAAGATGACTTCAAGTCGATTGAATCAAATCAAATAGACAAATCCCTTAAGCCAGAAGCAAAGCTAAAATTATATTAGGGTGAACAATAACATTAACGGATCGCATAACCGAAGATGGATAATTGAATGAAATTTTGGAATTTATTGATGTAAAAATCTTCCCCCTCCAGATATGCAATGCAGTTTCAATATCTTCAGTGGCCCCAACATTATTTTTCTATTGTCGTTGAAAAATTCAGGCAGGCACCGAACTCCATGTTCTGAGAGCAGTCCCAAGGTCAAGATTCATGAATATAGAAATTAGACAGAGATGAATGTGGGGACAATTATGGAAATTAAATACATCAATGAATTGTCACCCCCTTAGCGCCGCCCCCCAGAGTACAATCGCTAATAGCCAGAATATCGTTTTCAACCTTTAAAAATATATATTTGGGTTAATATTTGTATAACGTTATTCGAAACTAATCGAGTTAAGTTTCCATCAATTAAGTCCTGCATGTTAAGAGTAACTCTACTAAATTATATATATTTCTATTTACTTATTTTTTGTGACAAAATAATTTATGTGTTGTAAAATCTTATTATGGACATTATTCTGACATTAATAACATGATTTGTAACAGCTTAGTATTTATGGAATATTATGTAATAGCTGTCAAATATAGATTATATATTCTTTGTAATCTTGTAGAGAATGTATCGATGATGAGATGATCCTCTTCTTTTCTCTCTTATCTCTTATTTCTGAATATTCTTACAACACGTTATCAGTACTTTGCTCTACTGGTTTAGATCGCAGTTCCGGGGCACAACGGAAGATTGTCATCGCCATCAATCCTTCCGCCGCTTTGTGATCGCGAACAACATTTGGTAGATCGACGCTCATTCCCCATGACTTCTGTCATTCCACCGCTGTAATTACCAGCGATTGAGCCGACCAATCAAGGAACTGGATGTGGAACAGGCCTCGCCTTGTCGTCTGGACCAATCTCTGCTACTCCAATTGTTGACCGCACACGAGTGTTCTACATCAATCCTTAGTGAATGAGAAGTGAGAAGTGGTTCGATGAAAATAAAGGACGGCAACAATGGCGACTTCTGTCGTCATCGACACCGCATCCAACGGTGCGACCATCACCAACGCTAAGCGCATGCCACAACCAAGGTCGCAGATCGGAGGGAGCCTTCGTCGGCGGAGCAGTTCCCCGCGATCCAGCCGGTTGATCAAGGATCGGGTGGAGACCTACCTGCCCGATCATGATGTCCAGGCGTCGCAACTTTTTCCTGATCATCCTCCAGACGATCGACATCCATCTTCAGATCGATCGCATGCCTCGACGGTTTTTCGAAAAATTGCAGGATGAGACGTCGGCCTTTTGGGATCGCAGATCATGGCGCGGCTGGTGGGGATGCGCTTAGATCATCCTCCCCATCTTCTGACGGGTCCCGTTCGGTTATCCGCCTCCGATGATTCCGAAGCTATCCCTACCACTTGTGGTCGCCTCCTCTGTCCAGAAGATGCACGTAATATTCTCAAAAACCAGGAAATTCTGTGAAAATTAAAACCAGGAAGAAAGAAATGGAAAAGCATAACAGAGGAAATTTAGAGGAAAGAAAAGAGAGCGGCGGAAGCTAAAACTTACAAAGCCGCCGGTGGATTCTTTCTCCTGGGCAAAATCAGGTTCATTCATTCAATTTGTTTCAAAAAATTGCCTAGAAAGATGTGTTCACAATTATTTGTTATTTGCACAGTCCGTGTTGCAAAACCCTAGGGATCATCTATGACAAAATTTTCTTACAACATCTAAGAGATAGAAGTTTACTATATAACTCGTGTCAGTCAGCTTGCATGCTCCCTATAGTATCACAAAGTGGTGTGCATAAAAACTTGGAAATCCATGGTGCTATTGAATTAAATTGGATCATGATCCTAGCTTATGATGATATGCCATTAAATGATCCTGCATATTCACATGCTCATGTTTCCTTTGTCTTGCCAAAATGAGTTTATTGAGTTCTTTGATGATAACAATTATATGTTATGTGCTATGAATATTGAAATTTATCTAGCGTCATTTTTAAGTGAAGTAATAAGCATGAATTGCTTCGTGTCTTGTACCCTGGCTTGTTTTCTTCCTCTAGTTTATAGATCTTGTGGCTACAGCTCATATTTAATAGCTTCCGAATAACCATGAGATGACCCACTTATGTGATCTCCAGAGGAAATGGAATTTGCACATTTTTAAGGCGAAGCAAATTGAACATAAAATGTACTGGTATTCCTATGAGTATGGTTGTCATGTTTTGAAGCCATATTTCTTTTCCTGTAGCAGTTTTTTGTCTTTCCTTTCTCTTATCCTTCTAAATGAATCATCTTTTCCAAGTTCACTTGTGGCTGTACATGTGGCTTGTGCCTAATGAAAGGCTATGTGAGGTTATATCTCTGACTTCTGTCTTAGTGGGGTGGTCTTTTGTTAAATTATGTTGTAGTGCCTTTGTGTACGAGTCACAAGAGATATGCTAATCTCCAAGAATATGGTGTCATAATGTTACGGCAGTGCCCCTGATAATTCTAAAAGTAATGTTGCCTTTGGCTAATTATTCAATTCGTTTGTTGTTGGTAATCTTGAGATTTTACCTAGTGCCTTATGGTAACATGGCTAGATTGCAAGGTAATGGTAGGGGATACAAACCCAACATATCAAAGGCACATTGCCCGATATTCATTTATATGATTTTGAATATATGTTATTTGTTGAACTTGCCTTTGATGGGTGTCAAACTGTGATTTATTTGATATGTGTCATGAATACTGAGATGTCCTTCACACCTTATACATGGACCTATAGGCTGTTTTTTCAAGTATATTATAGTTTTACCCAGAAGGTAAATTAACAGCTTTAATTCCTTTTTTACACATAGTAATCACTGCGTGAAAATTCTAACCGGCGCAGTTTGAAAATTAAATTCGTGAAAAATACTTCTAGACCTTGGATTGACATGAAAATTTTTATGTATGTTCTATACTTGCTGAACTACATATCTGCAAAATTTTGTATCAAAATGTGCTATCATTTTTCCACAGAAAATCTTGCAATCCATGTCAAAATTCTGAAAATTTCTGCCGTTTTAAGCTTGTATATCTTGATATTTTGTGAGGTTTTCAAACTTGTATGAAACTATGAGATAAAATGAGAGCTTGCTTGGAAAATTGTTGTTTTTAACTCCCCGAAATAGGAATGAATGGGCCCAACAACGAACATGTGCTCGTTACCCTTCGGCGAACAGTACTTCTCTCATTTTATTTTCTAATTTATGAATTAATAGAATCTCTCATGTCATGTTATGCATTGTGTGTACCACACATATGATACTCTTTGTTTAAAGTGGATGTGCATGACTTATTTGAGTTTTTGGTGCCAAGACATAAGGGACAATTATATCTCATATTGAATATGCTTATCTTTAATTGATAATATTTAGCCTATAATCTTTTGATTAGGCTCATATAAGATAATTTATTATTTCTCTTGTTGGCAATTAATTATTTGCTATAGGCCATAGCTATCGTGATTTATCACGCAACGTATAAGTGAGACAATAGCATGAATTCTCAATATTGTTTTCATTGTAAGGTTGCACCTGTCGTTGCTAAACCTTAATTTGATCTTGTGATATCGATTAGATGATATGAGTCTAAATTTTGTGATATCTAGCATGAATAATCGACTATAGTTTTGCTTGGAAGGTGAATTCATAGCACTAATTATATTATAACAATATTCAGACAAATTATATATCTCTAATGTGAAATTGACTTGATACAATTCAAAAGTCAATAATTATTTGTCCAAAGTCAAACTTGCATATAGTGCTAGTTTTGCAATAGAAAATATTGGACATGAGTCCTAAATATAGAAATTTATCTCATATATAATATTGAGATATAAAATTTATAGCTCTTAATTTTTTGAATATATATTTACCCGAAGGTGAACTAAGAGCTCTAATTTCCTATGTCAACATTTGGACCAAACCTGGACAATAACTATTTGATAAAAATGATCCCCAAATCTTTTGTCAAACCCTGGAAGGGTCGTTAGGACGAGTGCAAACACCGTCCGATGAGATAATACTATAAAGTTAGTCAGATTATGTTAGTGTGCCTGAAGCAATTAAATTGTGAAGGGGAATTCCTAATATTTTTTTTATTCAAATCTAACTAACGGCATATCACAAATCAATCCCTCAAGGATTGTTATGATTGTTATACCTAGTACATGTTTTCAAAATAAACATTTCCCTATCTGCGTTATTATTTATAGTACGCAGTCTATTTCAATATATCACCACTACAGCGTACCTCTAAAAAGGCTACCAAAGAAGCCTTAGTCTCTTGATTAATTAATGCCAAGAGCACATGATAGGAGACTAATATACATATCCTTAGGTACGCTGACTGCATACTTAATTAATGAAGATTGTTTCTCGGCATTAGGGGAGATAAGAGTTCAAATTTAATAGAATGCCAAGAAATTTCGTAGAATAAAAATATCTTCATTATTTAATCCATGTACTAGTTAGACTGAACTGAAAGTCCAGAAGATGATATATTTGCGATATTAGCAAATAATCTGCCAAATACATCTATTGATCATACTGATCATAAAAGAGTGCCTAGGTCCATATACCATCCCCAATTTGGACCAAATATATCGATCGATACTCCTTGATGTCAGAAGTGTAGGAGATCTATCGGTGTAAGAGATAAGAATCATTATACTAGATCTAGTAAATAAACATTGTCACTCTTGATATACCTTGAATAATTATGTCTTGGAGACGTTCGTCCAGATGACGAAAAACCTTAGTCAATTTATAGGTGCACCAAACAAGCATAATACTAGGGATGCGGGACAACCAGATGTGATCTGAATAAATTCTGGGAAATGTCTAGAATCTGGTTGACTTAAATATTGCCATAAACAAATATAAATATGGGAGAGATTTATGAAAGTATTATAGTTGTCGACAACACAATAGCCTGTACAAATTGCTCCATTATATTTTAATCTAGATCCAGAGTTATGCACCGGAAGTGCCATGACTATTTAACGTATAAAGGAGCAATTAAGGTATAGCTCGACTCGCTAATTATTAATAATTCTCTTTATAACAATACACCGTTGAGAGTTAACCCCGAAGGTTACAAGTGGGTGTGTGCACGAAAGAGAAATAAGAATAATGAGGTGATATGATATAAAGCGAGTTTGTAGTCTTATGGGTTCACGCGGATACCCTTGATTGATTTTAATCAAACATATTTTCCCACGATAAATGACATTAAGTTCCGCTACATCATTGGCAGAATAATAAATTAGATATGCAACTAATATTAAATTCAAAAGTCCCCGAAGGATTTTAAGTTCTCAAAATGAGAAAAAGTGAAAATCGCACATTAAAATATTAAGGTCTTTATAGGACCTGAAATAGTTAATATTTATTTTGAGAAATCCCTGATGAATTTATAATTCCCGAAATGGGAATTTAAGTGTCATTATATTTACTCTTTAAAGGGTTGTGAATGGAGTTAATATCCTCATTGAAGGAATAATATGTACCATTGTGTGCTCGATAAAAGGTTGATAATGAACTTATTTATTATTTATTATCTAAGTCAATATTGATGGTGGAAAACATCAATGAAATATATAAAGGGTTTGATGATGTCAGCCCATATCTAAAGACGGAGTTTTTGAATATTATCTCGACTTGAAGATTGAGTTTTTCTTTGAAGAAATTTTTATACACTAGTTACAATATATGATTTTGATTGCATACTTAGACAAACCAATATACAATGGGCTACTTGTGTACTGGCTATTATTTTTGTATCCCCATAATGTCAAGTCCCAAAACTGGATGTACTATATTTATCTCTATTATCCCATAAAGGGTCAATAAAGATTGTGTTACACAAATGATAAAAGGATACATAATGAAATCCTTTTGACTAGATATTGTGATGTCAATATTATACCAAGTGAACTCCAGAAGAGTCACGAGATTATTATAGAGTATATTTATTCCATTGACAGTTGTATATATTTATTTACAAAATTCCTCTATACATTTTTGGAAATTTAATGTATGTGAATTAAAGATTGTTATCTCTAGGGGGAGTATCATTTTACATGAATCAATCTTGAAGATTGGGTCTTGATGACTAACAGTTGTACTCTTTTTCCTTAGTTAAGTTTTTCCCCACGGATTTTTCTTTAAATCTAAGGTTTTTAATGAGGCAGCTAATATAAGACAAGAATACACATACATCATGCACTTTTTCCTCAACTAGTTTTTCCCACTGAGTTTTCTAGTGATGTTTTTAACGAGACATGAGTATGATACAATAATGACAATGGGAAATGTCGAAAAATAGTTGCTTATGTAGACAAACACCAAAAATCCTGAAGATTATGCCAATTATGCCTTGAAGGCTTATGATTGTACTCTTTTTCCCTTAACTAAATTTTTTCCCACAGGGTTTTCTTAAGTTAAGGTTTTAATGAGGTAATCAGTACAATATATGTTCTTACAAATATCATGTACTCTTTTCTTCAACTAGGTTTTTCCCACGTGGTTTTCCTAGTGAAGTTTTTAACGAGGCATGAATATACATATTTTATATTCCTTTTGTCTAGGTTTTTCCCACAGGGTTTTCCTAGCAAGTTTTTACAAGGCAGGATCATATCAAAATAATGTCCAAGGGGGAGTGTTGTAAAATCTTATTATGGACATTATTCTGATATTAATAACATGATTTGTAACAGCTTAGTATTTATAGAATGTTATGTAATAGCTGTCAAATATAGATTATATATTCTTTGTAATCTTGTAGAGAATGTACCGATGAATAGATGATCCTCTTCTTTTCTCTCTTATCTCTTATTTCTGAATATTCTTACAACATTATGATCATTATTTTAGAGTATGCATGAGATAAACCTCACTATAATAGTCCACAAAACACATAGCAAACTGTATTATGGCCAGATTCCAGAATTCACCAACAGTGTTGACAACATGCACCAATAGTGTAATAAAACACACCACAGTGAAACACACTAATAGTACATTCCCGAACACTGTATGATGTATTTATTCATATCTAATGGCACGTTTTTTGTTATGCGTACCTAATTTGTGTATATTTTTTTGCGTGAGTCTTGTGCTTAATGTGTCTGATATTTGTACTTAATGTGCGCGAGTGTATAATGTTAATGTGCGCGAGTTTTGTACTTAATGTGCCTGAGTACTGTGCTCAATGTGCGAGAGGTTTGTGCTTAATGTGCGTGACTTTTAACACAATCGCACAGGAAGCTATAAACAAAATACATTCAGACCACAAACTCACACACATTAAACACAAAAGTCGGACGAAGACGAAGACATATATGATGAAGAACAGAGAGAGGGGAAGAGAGGATTAAGGGAATAGGAAGAGAAGACGAAGACGTAGACGAAGATGAAGACGTATATAATGAAGAACAGAGAGAGGGGAAGAGAGGATTAAGGGAATAGAAAGAGAAGACGAAGAGCTAAGACATATATGAAGAAGAACAGAGAGAGAGAGGAAGAGAGGATTAAGGGAAAAGAGAGGAATAGAAGACGAAGACGTATATGTACAGGAGCACATTAACATTACACACTCACGCACATTTAGTACAAATCTCAAGCACATTAAACACAAGATTCAAGCACATTAAGTACAAAACTCACGCACATTAACATACACACTCACGCATATTAAGTACAAAGCTTAGACACATTAAGCATAAGACTCACACACATTAAGTACAAAGCTCACGCACATTAATTAACCGCACAACCGCAAGGGAAGCACCCAACCGCTGGAACCTTTCAGTATATATATATATATATATATATATATATATATATATATATATATATATATATATATATATATATATATATATAGAAGAGCGCTCATATGTGGCGGGGTCTTACGGTGCGACGGTGCGGTCAAATTTCAGAATACACCAACAGTGTTAACAATATGCATCAACAGTGTAATAAAAACACACCCCAATGAAATGTAATAAAACATCACAAAATACACCACAGACTCAAAAAAACACACCATATAACTCACCACCCCAAATGGTGTATTTCCGAACAGTGTATGGTATTTTTACTCACACCTAATGGTGTGTGTTTGGTGATGCAGGGCTCTGTTTACTCTGTTTTGTGTGGTGTATTTCCTAACGTTGATGGTGCATATTTGGTGAACTATTGGTGTTGCCGCACCGTAAAAAATAACCGCACCGTAAGACACCGCCGCACCTGAACCCGCCTCTATATATATATATATATATATATATATATATATATATATATATATATATATATATATATATATATATATATATATATATATATATATAAGTATGGTGCAATATTTTTATATCGTTTTGTTGACCAGAAATCAACTATAAAGTTTTCGGCGATGGATCACGTATTTTGGCCTTTTGGGGTCCCACTGGCCACTGCTATCTTCTTTCCGTTATCGGCGTTGGCCACGTGGCAGGAACGGACAGCCTGTCTACCGGCGTGCGCAGTTATTATTATTATTATTATTATTATTATTATTATATTATTATTATTATTATTAAAAGGGAGACTTCCACAAGATACTTATGTGTGTGGTTCGGCCGTAACGGTTCATTTTTTAAAGATGAAGGACATGAATGTCAAATTTCGAATTTTTTACTAGACTTTATGAATAGAATATTTCAATATTTATGTCAAATCGGACATGGATGAAATCTATGAATAGAATATTTCAATATTTATTTTTAAATAATACGGAGTAACAAATTTCACTTAACTAATTGTGACAAAGAAAAAACATCAAGGATATAATGCGAAATATTTTAAAAATATGACTAAGTGTGAGAATGTCACAATATTCGATAACTAAAAATGAAATTTGCTTGATATAACTTTGAGTTAATACCACAAATGGTCCTTTGACTATTGAGGTAGTACTCTTTTAGTCCTCAACTTTCAATTCGACCAAAACACATACCTTGACTTCTATTTTTGACCACAAATGGTCATTCGTTAGTCTTTTTATTAAGTGAGTGTTAAATTTATGGGTATTATCGTCAAATCAAAGAAAAAATAAAATAGTTAACAACAAATCCATTTAAAACAGCAATGCCAATACATGAATTTGGAATAATACATTAACAAGATGCGTTGCATATCTTTAATGGTTGTTAAACCACCATACATTTTTGCGTAAGCCATTGCTTTTTCAAAAAAAAAAAAAACTAAATAAATAAAAATTGATTTTGTTATGATGCCAAGATTTCATGTATCTAGCTTGATTACTGTGTTCAATTGTTTAAAAAAAATAGATATAAGGTAGTAATCAATAGTCGTTCTCTAATAGTTCTTGTGAGTTAATACGATCTGAGATCTTTCGAGTATAGTAATTTTGCCATGTTTAGTCCTAAACTTTCAAATTGACCATCTGTGGTCCTTCGACTTTCAAATTTAACCATTCGTAGTCCAAGTTAACCACCAATTGTCCTTCAACTATTAAATTTTAACCAACCACGACCCTTTCAAGAGGACCACAACTGGTCAATTTGAAAGTTTAGGACTAAACGTGGCAAAATCACTATACTCGGAGGACCTCAGATGGTATTAACTCTAGTTCTTGTACGTTAAGTCTTCTGTGTGTTTAAAAATTTTCGACTATTCTACTGAGATTTAACTATGGTCGATTGGCCTTGACTTGGTATATCTCTATTGAATACCATACTTCATTTGCTCCACATACATGCCTCTATTGATAGACTCCACTTATAATCTAGAAGCATGTCGGACACCCTTATCTATCCAGAAACTCGCAGATTTATCAAAGCAGCTTTCAACAAAAATAAAAAAAATTCAGAGAAACGTAGCAGAGTTTATGGCTTCCAAGAATAACCAGCATAACCTTTGGTTTCATATGATATGCTTGACTGCCCAATTCATGGCATCTCGGCTCCATTTGTTTCGCTTGCATCCACGATTGTAGTGATACTTTTTGCCTTTGCTGTTTTAAATGGATTTGTTGTTAAATATTTTATTTTTTCTTTGATTTGACGATAATACCCATAAATTTAACACTCACTTAACAGAAAGACTAACACATGATTATTTGTGGTCAAAAATGAAAGTCGAGGTATGTGTTTTGGTCAAATTAAAAGTTGAGGACTAAAATGAGTACTACCCCAATAGTCAAAGGACCATTTGTGGTATTAACTCTTATTTTTTTCTTTGATTTGACGATAATACCCTTAAATTTAACACTTACTTAACAGAAGGACTAACAGAGGTCTATTTATGGTCAAAAATGAAAGTTGAAGTATGTGTTTTGGTCGAATTGAAAGTTGAGGACTAAAAACAGTACTACCCCAATAGTCAGAGGACCATTTGTGGTATTAACTCAAAGTTATTATTATTATTATTATTATTATTATTATTATTATTATTATTATTATTATTATTATTATTATTATTATTATTATTATTATTATTATTATAGAATAATATAAATATCTAAAATCTAAATAAATCTAAAGTTTTAATATACAGTACTATTATTGAGTATCTATTTTTACGTATCGCGCATTGAAAATACTAGTTCAAACTTCAAATATGCGAGTCAATAATTTTGAAATAAAATTATTAGAATAAATAATAAATATGGTATGATTAATTAGATTGTTCCTCCATACAATATTACCTTCAATATTCATCTTAAATAGTTGTAATAAGAAAGTCACAGTGTTATAACATAATTCTTCTTAAATAGTTGTAATAAGAAACTAATAGTGTTATAACATAATTGGAGTTATGTTATCAAGTTAAATGTAATATACAATATTTTAGACAAAAAAGTTCATATTTGTGACAAAACCCAAATTATATTTCAAAAGTTGTCTGCCAAATTGTCAAACATATTTTAACAACAATATTTTGTAATTTGTTGCCCCGTGATTCTTGGCTCTTGGGAGCTGACAAACGTATGACGTACCAATAAACGATGTCGTTCCAATGGGGATTAGAAATGAATTATATATCTACATCTACAAATCTACAAATCTACGAATCTATCTATGAATCTAATAAGAGCCAATAATGTTATGCCCTTTACTGGAATAAAAAAATATTGGTGTAATTGTTTCTTAAAATAAATGGTTCATATTATTTTGATTTTAGTATTTTTTTAATGATTTTTCCTTATTTACCCTCTATTATATTACTTTCTTCCCTTAAATAACCATAAATTCCGTTAGTATAAACTTTTGCAACAGAATATTCCGTTAACTATTTATTATTCTTAACTTACTCATTAATTTCTATAAGAAATGTCTTAGGTTCTAACCCCATCCCAACTAGAGTTGCCATAATTGTTAAACATATACTACAAATATGTTAAAATGCATTAAAAAATATAATATAAAATTGAACATAAACTTTGGTCAAATAATTAGCCAGATTAAATACATAACATTCAAAGTTGAGCATCAAAGATTATAAATCAAGAACTTTGAAAATCATTTTATTTTATTGCATTTAAAAAAAAAAACAAATTGCTAATCGCCGATCATGTTCTCCGATCAATCTTCCGATAGTGGCCCTCTCTCTTGATCGTGAGAGAGTGATCTCCCTAGAGCTCTAGGGTTTTCCCACGTTTCTGGTTTTGGCTCTTTTGTCGTCTTTTTAAACCATGTTCGCGCAAGTTTTCCTGATATGCTTGTACTGTATTCACGCTCATTGGATCGCGATGGATGTTAACGATATTGCAGCGGGTTGTGCGGCGTTGTCGCTGGCGGAGGAGGATAATGGGGGGATGGACGTCCCCGACATCCAGGATCTCTCAAATGCGATCCATCATCATGATTTGGTTGGGCGATTTCTCACAGATCGGCCGATCAAATTCGACCACATGCAGCAAGTCCTCGCGTCTGTTTGGAGGCCGGTCATGGGTATGCGCGTTCTTCTTCTGGACGAGAATCTTTTCCTTTTCAAATTTCCGCACAGGAAGGATCGCCAACGTGTGCTGGACGATGGCCCGTGGTCCTTTGAAAACAACATGCTCATCTGCAACGAGGTTCCGTTTGGGGGCAGACCTGAGGAGGTGTCGCTCAATGCAGTCTTGTTGTGGGTCCGAATCCATGATTTACCGACAATATATGCCTCGTCGGATTTTATCGCTCGTGTTGGCGATTATGTGGGCACGTTCCTGGCGACGGACCCCAACAATTTTGGGGGATCATGGCACAACTACATACGAATACGCGTCAAGCTCGACATCAATGCCCCATTGAAGTGCAGACTGAAGCTTTGCCGTAAGGATGGTTCAGCACAGTGGATCACCTTCAAATATGAGAGGTTGGGTACCTTCTGCTTTTGTTGTGGGGTGTTGGGTCACTCCGACAAATTCTGCAAGAAGGTATACAATGAGGAGATGGATCTAGAGTCGTTTCCGTACGGTGCATGGATGCGGGCGGGGACTCGAAGACAAGCGAAACCTGTGGGTACGAAATGGCTATTATCGGATATCCCCATACCATATGTAGCGACATCTACTAGCATAACCTTGGCTCCCACGTCGACTCTGGCGGAGGAGGAGGAAAATGGGGCACTGCATGGAGATTTGAAGCGACGCAGGGAAGACAGTGCACATCCAAGTGATATGATCATGGAGGGAAACGATTCTAATATTATTCCGGCGGGTCTGGTGGTCCAGGTCCGCCCTGAACAATGAGTGTTCTAAGCTGGAACTGCCGGGGGATGGGTAGCGACCGGACAGTTCGAGAACTTCTGGGCTTTATGTCCAGAAAGCGACCCAGCTTCGTTTTCCTTATGGAAACGAAGGCTTTGATGTGTCAAGTTGAACGTGTGAGAGTGGAGTTAGGTTTTGAAGGTTTGGTGTGTGTTGAACGGTCAGGTATGAGTGGAGGCCTCGCTTTGTTTTGGCGAGACTCGGAGATGGCAACTTTGTTGAGCTATTCATCCAACCATATCGATGTCATGATTACTCTTCCGAATAAACCAGAGTGGCGGTTGACCGGCTTCTACGGTAATCCAGATAGAGCAGAACGCCGCTTGTCATAGGATCTTCTACGACATCTAAAAGGCCAATCACATCTCCCTTGTGTGTTATGGGCGGCTTTAACGAATTGTTGTGTCCATCTGAGAAACGAGGTACGCACTCACATCCCATGACCCTGATCGATGACTTCAACGACGCCTTGGAGGACTGCCAGCTTGTCGACCTGAGCATGGTAGGCAGTCGTTTCACTTGGGAAAAGGGGCGTGGAACTGAGACGTGGGTGGAGGAGCGGCTAGACAGGGCGGTGACGACGACAGACTGGCTAGATGTGTTCGAAGAAGCGGTGGTGTACAACCTGCTAACTATGTCCTCGGACCACAATGCGTTAGTGCTCGACGTGGAGGCGAGAACTGTCCGTGCGTCCAAAAGGAGTTTCAAATTCGAATCTGCCTGGCTTATGGAGGAGGGATGTCACAAGGTGGTGGACAATTCATGGCGCTGTTCTTTAGGGATGAGTTTTCAACAGCGTGTGGAGGTGTGTGGACATCAGTTATGGAAGTGGGGTGGTGAGCATTTCCGCCGTTTTGGGAATCGCACAAAGTTACTCCGCAATAGGTTGGAGGTTCTCAGGGACTCACGTGTGGCGCAGGACATTTCCGAATATTTGAATGTTGAAGGAGAACTGCTCACGTTGATGCGTCAAGAGGACTTATTCTGGAAGCAACGTTCCAAGCAATTGTGGTTGCAGCATGGCGACCTCAATACCAAGTTTTTTCATAAAGTGGCTACTGTGCGGCGGCGTAAGAATCTTTTACTCTGAATTAAAACGACTGACGGTGTGTGGGTGGAGGGCGAGGGGATGCATGACGAAGTGATGCGTTACTACAATGATATCTTCCAATCGGAAGGCACAACGACCGACTTATTTCACCAGGTCCCGAGTCGGATCACCGCTGAGATGAACGAGATGCTTCTACAACCTGTTACCATAGCAGAGGTTAAGGCGGCTTTGTTCTCAATGGCCCCGGAAAAAGCTCCGGGCCCGGATGGTATGTCACCCGCCTTTTTATCAACAGTTTTGGCCTTTGCTAGGCCATGACCTGTTCATTTTCATTCAGAATTGCATTGTGAGTCGATCCCTCCCGCAGGGTATAAATGACTCCAACATTGTTTTAATTCCAAAAAAAAAAGGTCCCGGAGAAGGTCTCAGACCTTCGTCCAATTGCTTTATGCAATGTTGCATATAAGGTTCCTGCGAAGATGTTAGCCAACCGCTTGAAAGATGTTCTCGAGTCGGTTGTCTCGGCATCTCAAAGTGCCTTTATTCCGGCTAGACTCCTTACTGATAATGTGATTGTAGCTGGGGAAGTAGGTCATTACTTGTGGCGGAAATCTGCCGGGGTTATGGGCTGGGCTGCTTTAAAGCTCGACATGGCCAAGGCTTATGACCGGATGGAATGGGGATTCCTAAAAGGAATGCTAACGGCTTTGGGCTTTGCAGATGAATGGACTGATATACTGATGATGTGCGTGACGTCAGTCCGATATGCCATTCAAGTCAATGGCGATGAGGTAGGGACGGTGTACCCTACGCGAGGTATTCGCCAAGGGGACCCGCTGTCCCCTTATTTGTTCATCCTTTGTGCTGAAGGGCTCTCTATCCTTTTGCAACAGGTAGAAGCCCGGAGGGATATTCATGGGGTTAGGGTGGCGAGAGGTGCCCCGCCTATCTCGCATCTTTTTTTCACGGACGACAGTTTGTTGTTTTTCAGAGCTGTGGAGTCTGAAACTCTCCAGATTCGGGAATGCTTGATGAACTACAGTGCAGCCTCGGGACAGGTAATCAACTATGACAAATCTAGTGTCATGTTTAGTATGAACACCTGCGCCGATATGAGAAATACGGTGTCCAATGTCATGGGGGTTCCTATAACTGCCGATTTGGGTCGTTATCTTGGACTACCCTCAGTGTTAGGCCGAAATAAAACGACCACTTTCAAATATATTGAATAGAAGATTCAAGAAAGAATTGGGGGTTGGAAACAGAGATTTCTTTCTAGGGCAGGGAAGGAGGTTCTACTTAAAAGCATTGCTCAAGCCTTGCCCATCTTCACCATGTCTGTGTTCTTGTTGCCAGGTCGGGTCTGTGACTCGATCGAGAAAGTGTTTAATAGATACTAGTTGGGGGGGGGGGGGGTGGTGGCACTAACAATAAAGGAATCTATTGGTTAAGCTGGAGTCGCCTTTGTGTACCGAAGGAGCAGGGGGGTTTGGGTTTTAAAAAGATTCAAGAGTTTAATCTGGCTCTTTTGGCGAAACAGGGTTGGCGGTTGTTGATCTATCCCAACTCATTGGTCAGTCGCATCCTGAAGGCGAAATACTTCCCAAATTGTGATTTCCTCGATGCTCAGTTAGGTGGCAATCCGAGCTTCATCTGGAGAAGCATCATGGCTGGGCAACCTTTGCTGAGATTAGGCACTGCTCGGCGAATCGGTGATGGCAAGACTTCTAAAATCTGGGCATGGCCCTGGTTGTCTGACTCATCATCTCCAGAGCTTCACACACCGGTCGTTGATGAACTCAAAGATGCTACGGTGCATGGTCTGATAAACTCGCAAGGTAGCTGGGACGAAGAGGTTCTCCGTAATATCTTTCTGGAGAGAGACTTTACCAGAATCCTAGCAACGCCAATCTCACCTATACACGAAGATTCTTGGCGGTGGAAAGATGACATGAGAGGTATGTATTCTGTTAGACATGGCTATGAGATGCTCACAAAACCGCAGCAGCACGCCACTACACAACCTCTGTTCATTGTTTGGACCAAACTCTGGAAGCTGCTGGTTCCGCCCAAGGTGCATATGTTCTTATGGCACTGTGTCCGCGGGATCGTGCCCGTTAAGGAAACCTTGAAACTCCGGCGGGTGTGGATCGGGGGTTGCTGTTCGTTGTGTGATTATCCGTACGAAACTTTGGATCATATTCTGTGTGACTGCATCGTTGCACGAAAAGTGTGGGGAGAGGAGCTTGGGCTGAACGTACGTACCGTGCACGAGTGTTTAGAGGTGGTACTGGGAGCCACCGTCGTCGATCAAGTGATCCACTTATCATCGGCCTTCTGGGTATTGTGGTCCGCACGTAATGCCTTCATCTGGAGGAACGAGGTGAGTTTGCTCGAAGGTTTACGCATGCAGATCCTCACTTACCGTGACCTATTTTAACAATAATATTTTGTAATTTGTTGCCCCGTGATTCTTGGCTCTTGGGAGCTGACAAACGTATGACGTACCAATAAACTATGTCGTTCCAATGGGGATTAGAAATGAATTATATATCTACATCTAGAAATCTACAGATCTACAAATCTACGAATCTATCTATGAATCTAATAAGAGCCAATAATGTTAGGCCCTTAACTGGAATAAAAAAAATATTGGTGTAATTGTTTCTTAAAATGAATGGTTCATATTATTTTGATTTTAGTATTTTTTTAATGATTTTTCCTTATTTACCCTCTATTATATTACTTTCTTCCCTTAAATAACCATAAATTCCGTTAGTATAAACTTTTGCAACGGAATATTCTGTTAACTATTTATTATTCTTAACTTACTCATTAATTTCTAATTTTCTATAAGAAATGTTTTAGGTTCAAACCCCATCCCAATTAGAGTTTCCATAATTGTTAAACATATACTACAAATATGTTAAAATGCATTAAAAAATATAATATAAAATTGAACATAAACTTTGATCAAATAATTAGCCAGATTAAATACATAACATTCAAAGTTGAGCATCAAAGATTATAAATCAAGAACTTTGAAAATCATTTGATTTTATTGCATTTAATCAAAAAACAAATTTAGGTTAAGTTTTTATTTATTTATTTATTTATTTTTTTCATTTAATTAATCTTCTTTTGATTATTTAAAACAAAACTTAATATTTCAATTATGCTTTTGCATTATTGAAATGATTTAGGTTATTATGGTATTACTAATTTTTGTATATTTTTTAAAAATGGTACAATTGTACATTACTTTACAAATATTATATGCTATTATTTTTTTTATTATACAAAATTGTTCTTACATCACTGTTAGACATGCACGACCTAATTACATAGTTGTTGATCATAAATACAATTACACTTGAACTCTAAAACAGTAGGACCATTTTCCAAAGAATTGATAATGTTGACATCCCACTGGCTCCAATTGAACAAGTTTACACATCAGAATTTTATCAATGCATGAAAACTTCTAAAAAATTTGTAAGGAAATTTTTACTATATCATTATAACAATATCTATTGTAACCATATATTTTAAATTATTTATTATCATCCTTTTATTGATAGCAATTGTTATTGACAAACTCTGAAAACAATTTGTCTCAACAACGAATGAAAATTAAAAAAAAAAATCAATGATTTCATTATTGTGGACGAAAAGTATGTACGCCACTTTATTACTCTTATTAATTTAAATAAATTAGTAGCTATAACAAAAAATAATACATATGCATTTAATTAATTTAGAATTAGATGTCTAAAATGCCTTTATTTTTTTTAAAATATTCATTATAAAAAATTAAAAAAGAGATATAATTTCATTAGTTATATTATCTTTATTTTCCACAATTCAAAGATTCATTACTTTCAAATTTATTAATTTATTATATTCACTACATTGTCTATTGTCTTCTTTTTGCATTATCTTATAATTAAATATCAAAGTTATAATACAAAATATGTTATATATATTTATTTACCAAGTATTTTATACAAATATAATAAATATTACTCCGTAATATTTTATTCAATACTTTCACATGATAACCTATTACACACATATCACAACACATGAAACATGTAAGGAAAAAACTACCACTCCCAAGTATCAATAGGTACTTTCGTACTTGTAAGATAAAGAGTTCATAGTACAACTAATATCTTAGTCATATACACAGTAATGCAAATCTAAAACCAAAACTAAAGCTTCCTTCACCATAATCTCATTGCATGGTGAATTCCTCTATGCTACCACGAGTAACTCAATTGCACATGACACACTACTAATAAAAAAAAAGGGACGTGCACTGAAGATGAAGACAATGGCAATGCTACCCAAAAGAGAATTAAGAAGAATTAGAGAAATTTAAACCAAAAGTAGTTTTATTTAGACTATCGTTTTTTTTATTTTTATTTTTTTTTATTTTTAAAGGAGACTATCTCTTTTAGACTAAGTATTTAGCTAGACTGTCGTTTTTACAAAGTTGCAAACATTTATTTCAATGACCATTATAATCAATCTCTTATATATTATATTGCATTTATATACTTTAAATTATCAATTTAAATAAATAAATTCAACATTTTTTTACATATGCATAAACATCTCCTATATAATATTACATTGATATACTTTGAAGTACTTATTAAAAAATAATCATTGTCTATTATCCCATTTGCCATTAAAAAATTAGTATATATATATAAGAAGCATAGACATAGTGCTAGTTAGATTGAATTTTTCATACGAGAGGGGTCGAATTCTTAATCTCTCTTAAGAGATGAGAGTACACGACCACTCACACTAACCAAACTAGTTAGAAATGAATTATATGGCATCCAAAGACTCAGAAACCTTATCGAATATTCTTCTAAGTTGCCATCCATTTCCAACTCATTCTGGACTGGACACAAGTTGCCATCCATTTCCAACTACTTAGAACTGGACACACCCAACACCCCTCTTCTTTAATTTGCTCCTTCATCATTGCTAATTTAAATTAAACACTCGACATTCGCGTGATCAAATTGAAATCTTCACGTTCAAATTGAAGGTTATATGTGCTTTTTTACATTATGATTGGTATTAATAAATTTGTAGGGTGATGAATTCAAACAAGGTATATGTTAATGATAGATTATTAATTCATTTCGGAGTAAAACTACTGACCAATCTTACACAACACTATCCACACATCAATAATCAATGTGAATTGCATGTTAGTATGTCTATTTACACACTTTTTTTTTTCTTTATTAAACTTATGTGTATTGCATGACTTGCAAAATTTGTTATCATTGCAAATTAGACAATATTAGTCTCGTTGGGTCAATTTTATGTTTTTAAAAATAAAGTTAAATGTTATTTTTGGTATTATATTACTCTCTTCATCCTTATATGTCTTGTTAACGATGTTTAACTGAAGTTGTTTATACTTTAATTTTTATAGAGTATTAAGTGTAGTATTAGTATATAAAATTTATATAAATTTAGAAACTACATGAAAAATACTATTAAACACAACGAAATTTAAGTTTAAAATAATTTAAAAAATACTAAAAAAAATAAATAAAGAAAATAGCTAATTTAACCAATTAATAATAGTAAACTATGACAAGTAAAATAAAACAGAGAGGATATTAGTATACTATATTTTGAGAGTGCGCAAAGAAAATATTGATGATAAATTACAAATATGATACTATGGCAGTATAATTCATTTTTTAATGTGAAAAAAGTATTTTAGGGATGCACATAGAATAATGTGAGACGGTTAGTAATAGACTTAAATAAATTTCTTTAGTAGTGTCATCGATTATAAAATTTAGTAAATAAATAACATGTTATAGTTTATTAGTCTCACACCAAATAAGATTAATCTAATTAAGTTATGATTGAGTCCATTCAAAGAACACCCCTCGGAAAAATATTATATATATATATATATATATATATATATATATATATATAAAAGTCATAACTCTTGACATTATACAAAATATTTAAATAAAATGAAAGAGAGAATCATTAATTTAGTATAAATTGAGATCAGAGATGTCTCTAAAGTAGAGTGTTTTGGCTAATTTGGAATCAATGTATAAAGAACAATTTTGTAAAAAGAAACTGTTGTACATATAAAGCATATATATTTATAATATGTGTTTGTGCACATATATTTATTTAAAATTTCATTTCCACTTGGGTAATAATGTCATTATAGAAAGCATATTCATAAAACCCACAAAGTTTGATCTTAATGGTCCAAAATCACCAAAAATCTTGCAATTATTAATTGCTTTCTTGAATTATACATATGCTCATCATTTCTGCCTGTCAGAATCCAAGCCCACCAACCTAATTACCCATTGACAATTAATATATATATATATATATATATATATATATATATATATATATATATATATATATATATATGTATGTATGTATGTATGTATGTATGTATGTATGTATGTACGTACAATGTACGTACATACGTACATACATACATACATACATACATACATACATACATACATACATACATACATACATACATACATACATACATACATACATATATATATATATATATATATATGCCTATAATCTATATCTACAATCTATAATATATTCTATCTACAAATACATACATATACATAATAAAAATCTAATAAGAGCCAATAAAGTTAGCCCTTTGATTTTAGTATATTTTTAATGATTTTTCGTATTTACCATTTATTATATTATTTTCTTCTTTTAAATAACCATGCGTTCTGTTAGTATAAACTTTAGTAACGGAATATTTTGTTAACTATTTATTATTCTTAACTTATTAATTTCTATAAGAAAATTTTTATCAATGTATGAAAACTCCTGAAGAAATTTGTAAGTTAATTTTTATTATATCATTATAACAATATCTATTGTAACCAAATATTTCAAATTATTTATTATCATCCTCTATTGACAACAATTGTAGCAATTGTCATTGACAAACTTCCAAAACAATTTGTCTCAACAACGAACAGAAATAAAAAAATCAATGACTTCATTGTTGTGGATGAAAAGTAAGTACCCCATTTTATATTACTCTTATTAAATTAAATAAATTAGTAGCTACAACAAAAAATAATACAACTGAGGCGCTTACACCACAACAACGTTAGAGTCTGTGCTTGAAGATGTGGAGGTATTATATATTCTTTTTCCCTTTATTGTTTTTTTTTCCATGTTTTATATAATGTATGAATGACGTAAATTTCAAATTCAACTGAAAATACATTTTATTTTTACCAGTGAAGTTAGCTTCAAAAGTTTATGTAAGAAATCCTGAATAGTTCTTCTTGATAATTGAAAATTACAAGACCTAATGTATACAAACAAAAAGATTGATTCGGGAAAGTAAATAAAAAGATAACTAATCTAGGAAAGAATAAAATCAATATCACTAATTACAGATCCTAAAATATATGCATATCAATCTAATATTTTCACATATCAATTATAATATTTTCACATTCCCCTCAAGCTAAGTTGTATATATTATACAAGCCTAGTTTGGAATTGAATTCTTCAAAGTTTATCTAGGTCGAGCCTTCAGAAGGATGTCTGCAATCTGTTTCTTTGTTGGAATGTAGTTGAGTTCTATGATCCTTGAATTCACCTTCTCATAAATGAAGTGTTTATCTATTTTAACATGCTTTGTTCTATCGAGATGAACCGGGTTCTTAGCAATGCTGATGGCAACTTGACTATCACTGTACATTTTGAAAAATGTAGGTGCCTTAATTTTCAACTCATTCAATAACCTTTTAATCTACATCCACTCACATATACCTAATACCAGTGTATGGTATTCTGATTCTACACTACTCCAAGAGACAACGGCTGATTGTTTTTTTGTTGTGCCAAGTGACTAGATTTCCCCATACACAGATACAGTAACCACTAATCGATCATCTATTAGTCAACTCTCCAGCCCAACTAGAATCCGTGTAGACTTCTAGGTCTCAGTTGTTATGTTTTTTGAAGTACAACCCAAAACCTGGTGTCATTTTGAGGTACCTTAGAATACGATAAACAGCTCCAAATACTCCTCATTAGGGTTATGCATATGTTAACTTACAACACTAACAGAGAAAGCAATATCAAGTCTGTTGTGGGAGAGATAAATTAATTTTTCGACTAATCTTTGATAGCTCTGTGACACCGCGTACTAATTATTCTATAATTAGTACTTGTAATTATTTTGATAAGGAATTTGTTCTTCAATTTAGCACAATTCTTTTAGTAAAAATAAATCCCTAGCTTGTATAAATATTTTAAAGCCCAATTCCTAAGAATTATTATTATATACCCAATTTCCTAAGACTAAACTATTCTTGGATCTTAGTGATGGGGTGTGGACCCCGGCCCAGGAAGAATTGGGAAGCCCAAAGAGAATAAGATGATGCCCAAAGGAAAAGGGGCGGAAGCCCAGAAATTAATAAAACCCGAAAGAAGATCCGACCGAGTCGAGGAGTCGAGCCGACTCCAAGATCGGGACGAGGACTCGGCGAAAGTGACAAGGAGCCGTTAAAGGGCATTTAAAGAAGCATTGAAGAAGTCGGTCAAAGAGCCGTTGGGAGGCCCAATAACGGCAGCCCAACGGCCCTCTGATGTAATTAGCCATCAAAGTCCAATTTAATGTACTTAAAGCCCGAATTAAAGGAGGGCCTACTATATAAAGGCCCCTCCAAGATGGAAAAGAGGCGAGTCCATGCCCAGAGAATAGAGAGACACGTTTACTAAAATTATCCATTCCCTTCTATTTTAGATAGCTTTATTGAAAGGTGTATCTACCAACCAAGGTTGTGTTGGACTTCCTTGGGCCCAAAAACCCTAAAACCAACACTGGCTCCGTTTGTGGGGATCGAAACAAAGAGTCACGTCCATTCTTGAGCATCGGAATTCGCAGAGGAAAAGAGGCGAGCGAGCAGGAAGTGGAAAACTTTACAACATGTCCGAAGGGTGAAGCCGTGCCTCCAATCGTAACCGTGAGCCGGAAGCTGATCTGAGAGGGCAGCTGAACCATCGAAATTCACAGAGTCAGGAAAATGACTCGGCACCTCGAAACTGACCCCCGACAATAATACCTCTCACCCCCGAGCAGATTCGGGCCATTGGTCGAGCGATCGCAGCAGAGACCCGAGAAAGGGGAGAACCGTCGACCTCTCGACCGCCGAACGCACAGCCATGCAATTGGCAATTGCCCCAAAGGTCGGACGGAGACAGACGAGAAGACCGACAAGCGGAAGACCCGCTAGTGCGGTCGGTACATTCGAGGCTAGGCCCGAATGTGATGCGCCAATCGACAAGAGAACGATTGGGGGGAGGAGAACCCAGCCGCGCACCGGCGAGTCAGCGAAATCGAGAGGCCACCCGAGAAAGAACTCGTACCAGAAGAACGCGAACTCAGGCACGCCAAGCCGAGCGACCCACCCGCAATGAGGAGCGGCAGGCCGAGTCACGGGTCGGCGAAAGTACGGAGTCCACAGGAAACCACACTCGAAACGCTGGAGATGTGGCCCACTTGGCCCAAGAGCTGCGGAATCTAAAGGAGCAAGTGGAAGGTAGAACCAAGTCCCCAGGTCGGACGTTGCTCACCGCCTTGCCCTTCTCGGCCGAGATTACAGTGTGAAAGATACCCAACAACTTTAAGTTCCCGGAGCAAGCCACCTTCGACGGATCCGGCGACCCGCGCGAACATCTTCTGAGTTACCAAGCCAAAATGCAGGTCTTGGGGGTCCAGGATCCCGTCATGTGTCGCGCTTTCCTACCGATGCTGAAGGGCTCAGCACAGAGATGGCTGGTAGCTTTGCCCCAGGCTCGATTCACAGCTTTGAAGAATTGGCCGATCGCTTCATGAGTCATTACGCAGTTAACATCAAGCCCCAAAAAGATTTAACTTATCTGGGAGATATCCATCAAGAGGAGGGCGAGTCCATCAAAACTTACATAGCCTGGTGGCAGAAAGAGATCCAATCCATCGAGGAGGTAGAGGACCAGACTGCCCTTGTAACACCAAGAAATTTTTAAACTTTTAAAACTTATATAATGAAGGTAAATCCTTATTAAATCTCAAAACCAAACATAAGAGTGCGGGGTGCTATGCCACATCTGAGCTGGAGAGCTCAGATGCACAGGCTAATTAACTAAAATCCTCAATGCAAACGTCAATACATAATCATGGCACGCAGGCCGAAAGGGAAACTAACTAATCTATGCTTCGGATCTCTAGCGCGCTCCAGGTCTACTCATCGGTGCCTGAAAGCCAAATATATCTGTTCAGCGAATGATGCTGGTAACCCACTCCAACGCGTTGAAATACAATATAGATAGAAATATATAGATATATGAAAACCATTTTGAAGCAGGATGATATATACTTAAGAGACTCTAGCTTTAAAACCAGGAATAGACTCAGCAATTAGGGGCAAACATAATGATCAATGATAACCGTTAAGTAGAGACAACTGTCGTAAAGAATATGCATCTAAGGTCACAGATCACTTTCAAATCAATCATATCATCATCCAATTATCATTCGTATCACACAATCACACTTTGGTGGCGCCACGGGACCAATCGCATGCCCCGAACATGAGGGTTAGTGCATATAGCACTAACACGGCCCCGCGGCATCCAACCTCATACCGCAGCATGAAGGGAGTTGATCGCAACCAACCCTATAGACCGCTGACGAACTCAGCGGTGGACCACAGTCCTACACACCGCTGACGCGCTCAGTCGGTGGACTGTGATCCTCTTTACAAGGGGTGACTTACGATCCTACACACCGTTGACGGGCACAGTCGGTGGATCGTAGCGGATCAAGCCCTACACACCGCTGAGGGACTCAGTCGGTGGGCGATGATCCTCGGAGACTACGACCCTACACACCGCTGGCCCATCACTCGGTGGATCGCAGCCAGCCGTAGCCCTACACACGCCTGATTACTCAGGTCGGTGGACTACAGCCTTCCTCGGGCTTATTGACCCTACACACCGCCTGGCGCGTCCAGGTCGGTGGGTCATAGCACCCGAGGCCCATGTGGACCACAGCCCAAGAAGTGAATCACTGACCGCAGCCAGGAGAATGAACCACAGCTCATAAGTAACCAAACAGTGGACCGCAGCCCTATATAATATTTATATACCTGACCGATCGCAACCGGCCTGGTTAACAGTTGGGATGGTTCTCAACCCATCCAACTGCCCGTATAGCCAATTTGATCGCAACCAAATTGGGAAATCATGCATCACATAACACATAATAGCACATTGGGAAGGGGGAGACACATAAATAAGCTTACGTGTGATCATTCACATACTAAGAATAATCCCAAGGGGTTCATACGACTTCCACCTTGGCCAACGGGTTACCGATTCAACTAGCATGCAATTCCCAGACTCTTTTATCCTACAAACAGTACCCGAAACATCAAACTAGACTCAAGCACGACAAACGGGGTCCGTAGGGACACCACGGGGAAGCCAAAGACCCGGGGTGGGTGACAAACCAGCGGGTAGTCGGTGGGTGGAGGGCCACCCGCCGGCGACAATTTTCGAGCAGCGGGTGCCCAGCGGGCAGACGACTGCCCGCCGGCTGCCCACTGCCTGGCGGTCTCTCTTTGGGCAGCGGGGTAGGTGGCGGGTCCCCCTACCCCCACATACCCCCTCACTGACTCTTTAACACAATAAATGTCCCGGGATCCTTTGTGGAATCCGAAACCATGCTTAGACACTTTTAAACGCAAATAACGACACCACATAGGCAATTAATGGATCAAAAGCAAGAATCATATTGAACACATTCCAACATGACTTCTAAACATAAACAACACCCGAACATGTGAATCCCCACCCAAATATAAATCAAGAACATCTCAATACAAATTCTCAATCCAACCTAGGGCTCTAATCCCACCCAAATCATCGAAATCGTATTTTTTCTTCATCATCAAGAATCATCAAGATTTATCAAGAATTATCACATAAATGTCAAGAACCTCTTTTTAACATCAAGAACATCAAGATCACTCATAAAGTCATCACATCAACTAATCAAGAATATATCACAAATATCACAAAGAAATTCATCAAGACACAAGTATATAGGGGGAGCCAAAGAAGGAGATTATAGCAAGGAAAATAGGTTTTGTTGAGACATGGGTTACCTCTTAGCCTTAATTAATCCTCCCTTGGCTATTAAGGTTCTTCCCTAAAATTTCCATCCGATTGACCTCGGCTTGGTGGCGGGGAATCCCTTGAGAATTCTTGTGTGGTGATATCTATTGTGGTGTGACTTCTAAGTGCATCCTATGTCCTTATATATATATATATATATATATATATATATATATATATATATATATATATATATATATATATAGACTTGAGTTCAAATGATGACAAGTATATTATAGAGGATTGTGAGGACAAATGTATTGTGTGCCATTAGCATGTATATCCTGTGCATGACCGAATGAAGTCGTGTGCCACAGTTTGTATGTCGCGCGCATAGATTTGTTAATTAATAGAGCCTGGGTTCGAAACCTGATGTTTACATGTATTCCTGTGTGCCATTATGTATTAAATTGTGTGCCTGATATTGATTTGTTGTGTGCCCATTATTTGTCCTCACAGTCCTCTATATATTGTTGTCCTCATTTGAACTCAACCCTATATATATATATATAGGAGTTCGAATTAGGGTCTGAATGGTATGGGTTTACTAATTCTATTCCTTATAGGACTAAGGGCTTGGTTTAGGGATAAGGGTCCATGGTCTATGGTGGACCATATTAATTAATTAAAGGGGATCCTAATCATAATCTGAATAGTAAAAGCCTACTTTCTTCATTCCTAATAGATAATTAGGTCTATGACTCCTAATTAGAATTTGATTAGTAAAAAGGTATACTCTATTTATTCCTAATAGGCTTAAGACTCTAGTTTAGGCAAGGGTCCACGATCCATGGTGGACCACATTAATTAATTAAAGGGAATCCTAGCTAAATTAAATCCTTTTTAATTATTATTAATGGGATTAATTAAATAATTAATTCTGGATTAAAGGTCGTACAAGAAGCTTCGTCCCCGAAGCTTAGAAATCATTTTGGGGTAATGAGCCCGAATTAGTATAGTAGTTCATAAGGAAAGTATTATATGGGAAATATATGCACGTACACATATAAATGCACTGGGTTTGAGTCTAACTATTGTGCTAGCAAAATGCACCAAATAACAAGGTCACGAATATGCAGCACACAATATGTAAGTTTTACGGGTGACTAATACATAACATAGAAGTCTTACACGTGGCATGTTCTTTATTTAATTATTTTATAATGATTTAACATATAGGATCACAAGTTGTACCGATCATATAATTATTTATGTACCTAAATGAAAGGCAAATACCACGCGGGTGCAGATTCGGATAGCCACATAATTATTATAAAGTATATATGCACATATGCATTCAAAAAAAAAATATGCACATATATCAACACAGGCGAACCTCATTTACGAATGGATGCAGACATTTAATTATGTTGTGTAGCATGTTGTGAGCCTAGATGCCATATATGTAGGATCTATGTCTAATCTTTGTGCTTAGCAGATTATACCAAACATTCATAGTTACAAAATAACAAGCCTAACATGTATGATAATTAACTATTATGTTATATGCGGAACCTGCAAGTCGTCATGCCTCTATGTATACAGTCGTAATTATGCTAAAATATGCAATTTCTTAAGTCCATAGGCATAGAGTATGAAGGCATGTGAACCTATTTCAAGTCTTAAATAATAAGTAGTCTTATGGAATCGTCTGTATTATTCAACATGTTAACTAGTGCATGATTAACAATTAAATTCACGTACTTAACATCGTGGCGTAACCAAACTTTTGTCATATAAATTCAGGAAGTTCATAAATCATATAATAATTATTCAGATAGTGAAAATCAAATTTTGAGGAAAAGTTTGTAAGTAATTAGGGGAGAGGTTCTTGCTTCTTATGGGGTAAATAAATTATGGGGAGACAATAGAATTAGGGTCTTTATTTTGCATACCATAGATAACGGTGGGTGATCACATAACAAGTATTGGCACTTATATGCAGACTGCTTGTAGTTAATAATATTGTATATATGCATAGTGGGATGCCTTATAACATACCGTTTTTGTCTAGAATGCTTTGTATATGTACATGAATGTGTGTAAGTGTGTGTTTTGTCATAAACATGCGAGCTATGTGATTTGACATGCAATACATATGAAAAATATAAATTTCCACCTATAAATGGGACCATGCAATTTGCATACAAATATTCTTTAATAATTATGAGTAAGATAGTCTAGGTTCACAAGTACTAAATGTTTTATCTTGAGAAATCTTGATAGAATTTAATCACACAAGCACTTAGGAAAATTAGCTTTATCTCGGCGGTAATTAGATTTTAGGTAGGCATAATTTTTACCTCTAGAAGCCCAGAATACCTAAACAACTTAGAGTTGAAGACCCTTGATTGCTAATTCCTAAATTAATTGATGACCTGATGATGAGGCTAAAGTTTTTAATTATTTAGGGACGGTAGGAGTGGTAACAGGGAGGTCATGCAAGGGGGGGAAGTAGAATTAGGGCTATCTCAGGATATCTGTATGTATACATATAAGAGTGATGTAATTTGTACGGAATGATATTTCAGGGTTAGGATATGCTAAGGGCAACCTCAGGGATGTATATAAGATGTAACTAGGGTACATGTGTATGGTTCGGGGCTGGGGATATTATTGTATATAATATGACTGTAACAATTTATATGAATACGTATGAATAAGGGAGGATGTTCTATAGGCTCACAGGTTTATTCATATATATATATAAAAGCATATAGGGACGTACCGTATATGACGCAACCATTTTTAAGATCAGGCGATTAGGGTTAGAGTGTAACAATAATGAAAATAATAATAATTTGGTGTAAGGGTAGCATATGAATGTTATTGGGGTTTACTACATACTTTAGATATATATAGGATTTTTAGGGGAATATATTTAGAATAGTAGCGATATACTTATTTATGTATAAATGCTTGTTTTAGGGGGGGTCCTTATCTTAGTGGTAAAGGGTTCTAAACAAGGTATGGGAAGCTTGTGGTCTATCATGCAACATGGACCAAAGTCTAGAGGGATAGTTTTAAGATAGTTTAAAGACGCAATATATTTTTCCAAGGATAATTTTTAGATGACCACTTGGTTTAGGTTCCTCGGTTTTCTACCGGTCTCACCCAGATTGTCTTTCGGGCCAAAACTTGATATGCAATGTATTCGAGGTTTTAGATTTTCTAGAAATAGAATTAGTCCCTATAATTTCTATGTAACTTATAAACAAATCAATTAGGAAGATAATTCGACTTTCATGTTCAAGCATTAAATTGTTATTTACATGTTACACATAAGAAGTATCAAGGGATCACATTATTATGACACTAACAAGGAGCACGAGAGACTTCAACTAGATATCATAAGGATCACACACCCCATTCTTCCCCTTCCTAATTAAAGCTATGTTCCCCAAAATTTCATGCAAACTTATGTAAGTACTTATCGGGTTATTAGTGAGTTAACTATATTGGTCAATTATGATTAGGACAAGTGAGTTTTTATAAGCTGAATAATATTACTAATTGCAAGTTCCAAAATACTTTATCAAGCAACAGACATTCAAATAACGCATGTTTGATCAAATAGTTAAGCAATAATATGCAGTTCCTAACTTGGTCTAAAATCAATTAGGAACATATGCTTAAGCAAATAATCAAGTATGATAGTCAAAGAGTGATAAGCAACAAAGCAGGTAAAAGCATGCAAGGACATCACAAATTTCTAGGGCAAGTATGTGGAATGAAGAGTTAGTGTGTTGTACCCTTATCTTGATGCGATAAGCGAAGGGGGAAATTCTTTAAATTAATGAGGGATAAAGTGAGGGGAGGTTATGTGATGATAGGTAGGCTCACAATCTCACCGCGCGTCCTAAGATTCCTGAATCCTATGTTCCTAAATACCTAGAGTTCAAGCCTAATGTCCTAAAGTCTGGTCTTAAGAGTCTTATCGTAGGGTCAAACATAGGCTCTGATACCAATTGTAACACCCCGAAATTTTTAAACTTATATAATGAAGGTAAATCCTTATTAAATCTCAAAACCAAACATAAGAGTGCGGGGTGCTATGCCACATCTGAGCTGGAGAATTCAGATGCACAGGCTAACTAAATAAATCCTCAATGCAAACGTCAATACATAATCATGGCACGCAGGCCGAAAGGGAAACTAACTAATCTATGCTTCGGATCTCTAGCGCGCTCCAGGTCTACTCATCGGTGCCTGAAAGCCAAATATATCTGTTCAGCGAATGATGCTGGTAACCCACTCCAACGCGTTGAAATACAATATAGATAGATATATGAAAACCATTTTGAAGCAGGATGATATATACTTAAGAGACTCTAGCTTTAAAACCAGGAATAGACTCAGCAATTAGGGGCAAGCATAATGATCTATGATAATCGTTAAGTAGAATCACTGACCGCAGCCAGGAGAATGAACCGCAGCTCATAAGTAACCAAACAGTGGACCGCAGCCCTATATAATATTTATATACCTGACCGATCGCAACCGGCCTGGTTAACAGTTGGGATGGTTCTCAACCCATCCAACTGCCCGTATAGCCAATTTGATCGCAACCAAATTGGGAAATCATGCATCACATAACACATAATAGCACATTGGGAAGTGGGAGACACATAAATAAGCTTACGTGTGATCATTCACATACTAAGAATGATCCTAAGGGGTTCATACGACTTCCACCTAGGCCAACGGGTTACCGATTCAACTAGCATGCAATTCCCAGACTCTTTTATCATACGAACGGTACCCGAAACATCAAACTAGACAAAAGCACGACAAACGGGGTCCGTGGGGACACCACGGGGAATGGGGAACATCAAACGGGGAAGCCAAAGACCCGGGGTAGGTGACAAACCAGCGGGTAGCCGCTTGGTGGAGGGCCACCCGCCGGCGACAATTTCCGGGCAGCGGGTGCCTGGCGGTCTCTCTTTGGGCAGCGGGTAGGTGGCGGGTTCCCCTACCCCCCACTGACTCTTTAACACAATAAACGTCCCGGGATCCTTTGTGGAACCCGAAACCATGCTTAGACACTTTTAAACGCAAATAACGACACCACATAGGCAATTAATGGATCAAAATCAAGAATCATATTGAACACATCCTAACATGACTTCTAAACATAAACAACACCCGAACATGCGAATCCCCACCCAAATATAAATCAAGAACATCTCAATACAAATTCCCAATCCAACCTAGGGCTCTAATCCCACCCAAATCATCGAAATCATATTTCATCTTCATCATCAAGAATCATCAAGATTTATCAAGAATTATCACATAAATGTCTAGAACCTCTTTTTAACATCAAGAACATCAAGATCACTCATAAAGTCATCACATCAACCAATCAAGATTATATCACAAATATCATAAAGAAATTTCATCAAGACACAAGTATATAGGGGGCACAAAAGAAGGAGATTATAGCAAGGAAAATAGGTTTTGTTGAGACATAGGTTACCTCTTAGTCTTAATTAATCCTCCCTTGGCTATTAAGGTTCTTCCCTAAAATTTTCATCCGATTGACCTCCCTAGGCTTGGTGGCGGGAATCCCTTGGGAATTCTTGTGTGGTGATATCTATTGTGGTGTGACTTCTTAGTGCCTCCTATGTCCTTTTATATATATATATATATATATATATATATATATATATATATATATATATATATATATATATATATATCTAGGAGTCCTAATTAGGGTCTGAATGGTATGGGTTTTCTAATTCTATTCCTTATAGGACTAAGGGCTTGGTTTAGGGATAAGGGTCCATGGTCCATGGTGAACCATACTAATTAATTAAAGGGGTCCTAATCATAATCTGAATAGTAAAAGCCTACTTTCTTCATTCCTAATAGATAATTAGGTCTATAACTCCTAATTAGAATTTGATTAGTAAAAAGGTTTACTCTCTTTATTCCTAATAGGCTTAAGACTCTAGTTTAGGCAAGGGTCCACGATCCATGGTGGACCACATTAATTAATTAAAGGGAATGCTAGCCAAATTAAATTCTTTTTTAATTATTATTGACGAGATTAATTAAATAATTAATTCGGGATTAAAGGTCGTAACACGGGGTGTTACACTCTCCCCCCCTACAACCTGCGGCTCAATCCCAAAAAGTGCGCTTTTGCCGTACAAGGGGGTAAATTCTTGGGATACATTGTTACCAAGAGGGGCATTGAGCCAAACCCGGAGAAGGTACATGCTATAATGGATATGTAGCCTCCTAGCACTGTTAAAGATTTGCAGAGATTGACCGGCCGACTGGCCACCCTGAGCCGCTTCCTAAGTAAATCGGCAGATAAGACCGTACCTTTCTTCGAGGCTATGAAGAAGAAAGAAGGGTTCGCATGGACGGCCGAGTGCCAGCACTCCTTTGAAGAATTGAAAAGATATCTTTCCACACCTCCGGTGCTATCCACCCCCCAGGTCGGCGAACCTCTATTCTTATATCTGGTGACGTCTCCCAAAGCCGTGAGCTCGGTACTCGTCTGGGAAGAGGAACGGGCGCAGCACCCAGTTTATTATGTGAGTCGTTCCTTGAAATCAGCCGAAACTCGGTACACTTCTCTGGAAAAAATAGTCTACGCCTTGGCTATCACGGTGTGGAAGCTGGCACCTTACTTCCAAACCCATACCGTCCGAGTCTTGACAGACCAACCTCTGGGCAGTGTGTTGAGGAATGCCACATCATCCGGATGACTCGTGAAATGGGCAATAGAGTTGACCCAGTATGGAATCGAGTACCAGCCTCGCCCTTCGATTAAGGGGCAGGCCCTGACTGACTTTTTGGTCGAGTGCACCGAGGGAGAAGATGACAAGGTCTCAGCCTCGGAGGAAGGCCCCGGTGAATGGTGGGAGATGCACGCGGATGGAGCAGTGAGTCGCCAACATTGTGGCGGCAGAGTCATGCTGATCACACCGGAGGGGTTCAGGCTCTACTACGATCTGAGTTATCTATTTCAGACATCCAATAATGAGGCCGAGTACGAGGCAGTGCTGGGAGGTCTACGACTTGCCAAGACATTAGGGGTGGATCGCCTACGGATCAAGACTGACTCGCGCCTGGTGGTAGGACAAGTGTCCGGAGCCTGCGAAGCTAAAAACGCCCGGATGGCCCAATACAAAGAGAAGACAATGGAACTATTAAAGGGATTCGTTGCTCATGAGATAGAGTACATCTCGCGGGCCGAGAACACGGAGGTAGATATACTATCGAAGATTGCTTTGGAAGGTGTGCCGGATCACCTCGTAAGAATCTGCCAGAAGGAGGAATTGCTTCAACCCAGCATAGAGGAAACAACCAGTGAGATTCAGCAAGTGACGACCCCTGAATGGGATCGTGACAAGAACCCCGAGATGTTTCGGATAGAAGATATCCGTCGCTATAAGGAAAAGGGGGAACTACCAGACGACCCCGCGGTCGCTGCCCGAATCCGTCGCAAGGCACCTCCATTTGAGATCGTAGATGGGCAGTTGTATAAGCGATCGTTTGAGGGTCCTCTCCTCAAATGTCTGCTCAGAACGAAGGCGGAAAGGATAATGAATGAGGCTCACCGTGGAATATGCGCGGCCGACCAAGGCGCACACACACTCGCCCGGAAGTTAGTCGTTCAGGGCTACTATTGGCCTACTATGATGAGAGAATGCATAGAATGGATAGCCAATGTCGACGTTTTCTGTGGAAGAGAGTGATTTGTCGTTTCGGACTACCCGAACATATAGTTAGCGACAACGGCCGACAGTTCGACTGTAGACCCTTCACCGATTTTTGCCGACGACACAGCATACGACACACCAAGGTGTCGGTTGCCTACCCCCAGGCTAACGGGCAGGTTGAAAACGAAAATCGCACAATCGTCGATGGTATCCGAAAGAAATTAGAAGATGTCGGAGGAAATTGGGCGGATGAACTTGACTGAGTCCTGTGGGCGTATCGAACTACCCAGAGACAAGCAACCGGCGAGAGCCCGTTCTTTCTAGCATATGGCTTCGAAGCCAAGGTACCCGTAGAGGTCGTCGAACCCACTCACAGAATTCGCAACTATTCGGATGAAGGGAACAAAGAAAGCCTCCGGATCGAGAATAACTTTTTGGAAGAACGGAGGGAGGCCGCGCATGCCCGCATGGTGGATTATCAACAGGCTGTGAAAAGATACCGAGATCGGCGAATCTGACCGCGAACCATTCAGGTGGGCGACCTCGTGCTGCGAGATCGGCAGGCTAGTCAACCCACGGAGGGAGGAAAGTTCGCTGCCAAGTGGGAGGAGCCCTACCGCATTGCCGCTGTGGTCCAAGCTGGCACGTACAAGCTAGAAACCCTAGAAGGAAGGCTCGTCGATCGGATATGGAATGTACTCCACTTGAAGAAATACTACCAGTAAGAGGTCAGTCGCGTGTATTCATTTAAAATCTGACTTTGAATAAACGGTCTACGACTTTTGCATCTTAGTAGTAGTTTCTAAGCCTAAAGGAGTCGCCTCAACTGAGGGACTCGGCGAGAAAAGAAAGAAACGACGGGGCACTGACCCTAAACAGTTTCTAAGTAAGAAAAAGCCTAAGGGGTCGCCTCGACTGAGGGACTCGGTGAGAAGAGATAGGAAACAAGGGCACTAACCCTTAGACGTTTCCGAGAAAAAGCCCACGGGAGTCGCCTTGACTGAGGGACTCGGCGAGAAAAGAAAGAAACGACGGGGCACTGATCCTAAACAGTTTCTAAGTAAGAAAAAACCTAAAGGGTTGCCTCGACTGAGGGACTCGGCGAGAAGAGATAGGAAACAAGGGCACTGACCCTTAGATGTTTCCAAGAAAAAGCATACAGGAGTCGCCTCGACTGAGGGACTCGGCGAGAAAAGAAAGAAACGACGGGGCACTGACCCTAAACAGTTTCTAAGTAAGAAAAAGCCTAAAGGTTCGCCTCGACTGAGGGACTCGGCGAGAAGAGATAGGAAACAAGGGCACTGACCCTTAGACGTTTCCGAGAAAAAGCCTACAGGAGTCGCCTCGACTGAGGGACTCGGCGAGAAAAGAAAGAAACGATGGGGCACTGACCCTAAACAGTTTCTAAGTAAGAAAAAGCCTAAAGGGTCGCCTCGACTGAGGAACTCAGCGAGAATAGATAGGAAACAAGGGCACTGACCCTTAGACGTTTCCGAGAAAAAGCCGACAGGAGTCGCCTCGACTGAGGGACTCGGCGTGAAAAGAAAGAAACGACGGGGCACTGACCCTAAACAGTTTCTAAGTAAGAAAAAGCCTAAAGGGTCACCTCGACTGAGGAACTCGGCGAGAAGAGATAGGAAACAAGGGCACTGACCCTTAGACGTTTCTGAGAAAAAGCCTATAGGAGTCGCCTCGACTGAGGGACTCGGCGAGAAATGAAAGAAACGACGGGGCACTGACCCTAAAACTAGGGTATTGGCCCTCCAAACTTTTTCAAAGAGCAAGCATATTAGGAGTCGCCTCAAGACAAGGATTCGGCAAAGATAATTCTAGCAAGCATAGACAAAAATTGCAAAGTAAGAAAAGAGGCAAGAAGAGTTCCGAAAGAAGTTTTCATTCATAGAAGTCCGAAAGGGAGACCAGCCCTTACAAAAGTTTAGTTTATAAAAACCTAAACTACGGAAGAAGGTACATCCACGTCGACTTCCTGGACTCGATCCTCTACCGATGTTCCAGCTGGAGGAGCAGGCGAAGGGTCTTCCGCTGAAGGCAGCGGCTCAGTCTAGACCTTGCAATTCGTGTATACGGGTCCGTTAATGGGTCGACACGATAACGACACAAACACGATAAGGCTAAACACGGACACGACACGTTGTGGTTAACGGGTTCAAATTTTTAACACGAACACGAACACGATTTATTACGGGTTAAACGGGTTGAGACGATAGACACGTTTTGTTAACAGGTTTCAAGTCATGTCGACACGAAACCCGTTTAAACCCGATATTTCTATTAATATATTTAAAAAACTAAAATTTAAAGTTAAGTTCTATAAAAAAAAATAAATAAAAACTACCGTTCAATTCATCAAACAAACTAAAAATATTCATTTCATAACATTCATAAAAAGATAAAATAACATCCAAAAATCATAATTAAAGGAGTCTATTCAAGTTTTTAGAATAAAATTGAACACAATAAAAATTCAAATTTCAAATTGTTGAACATCAATTAATTGGTGTAGGATCTTGGTCTAATGTAGTAAATTCATCCTTAGTCATGTTCATAATATTTTTTGTAATCTCAATAATGACAATGATTCTTAGCGGGTTATAAACATGTTTGGTAAACGGGTTCGTGTTAACGGGTTAACATGATAATATTAACTGGTTAAACGGGTTCTTAATAGGTTTAAAGGGTTGACCCGTTAAGACACGAAATATAACGGGTCCTTAGCGGGTCAACCCGTTAACAACTCAGGACACGTTAAGGCTAAACACTAACCTGTTATTTTCGTGTCCGATTTCGTGTCGTGTTAACGGGTCGTGTCCATAATTGCTAGGTCTAGCTCAGTCGGCACAACCGGATCCGCCACAGGGGCCGCCGGAGAAGGATCAGCAGTCGCCACGGCCGCCTCGGGGGCCGGTAGAAGGTCCAGCACCGGCTTGAAGCCCCAACCCTCAGGAGTGAAAGTTGGATCCCGGGCCAGAAGAAGGTCGTGTATCTCCAGCTGCGCCTCACGAAAGCCCAAGCAGTAGTCGCGCTCGCCGAGATCCAACAAGTAGTCGTCTCCCTCTGGAGTCGCCAGCCACTCTTTTGCCAGCGGCTCTCGACGACCCTTGACCGCCGACTTCACGTCCGCCTCAAAGGCGGCCGACTTCTTGTACTCAGCAACGGCGGTGGCAGCTGCAGCGATAGCCTTGTCTCGCTCCTCCTCCCACTGGCGGGTGACCCTTAAGAGCTCGATTGTGTGGACCTCTCTCGCCTTGATGAAGCTAGCCTGTTCTTCTTGGCGAGCCTCCTCCGATTGGCGCAGGTGATTGCCAAGGGTCTGCAAAGTAGATTTGAGCGCCCGCATCCGCTTCTTCATCTCTAGCTGGAAGGTGAGGTTCTGGGAAAGAGACGTGTCAGTAATAAATCGAAGTAAAAAGAAAGAAGTTAATGAAGACAACGAGAGCTCACCCGGTAGGATTGGCGCAAAGAGGCCTCCAGGATGTACTCATCCTGCATCTTGTTCGCCGCCTCCAAATCCTTGGGGAGGAAAACATGCTCGGCCCATTTTTGAACCGAGTAGTCGCCCTGCCATATTCGGGCCTCCTCGTCGAGCTCCAAGCTCAGCCGGATTTTCTTCGGCGAGGGTGCGTCCGACTGCTCTAGTGGGCGCTTGGAGCTCGGGCTCTCCGTTGGGGCCGGAGGCGGAAGTCTGGAAGGAGAAGCAACAAGGGAAGGCGACAAGTCCACCACATTCCTTGGTGGAGTCGGAGTCGCCCGGAGAGCTGGAGAAGGGAGAGAGGAGGAGGCTGCTGGAGTGCCGACCGAGCGTTGCGTCAGTCAACGCCTTAATTGGCAGGAGACCTCATTTCGCCATGGCCCGCACCCGGGACCAGTACTTGGCGGAATAGGGCCCCATGCTCTTCAAGAACTCGGCGCCCTGGATCGCGTCCGAGGTGAAGACAGCGCGCCGGGAGCAAGGCTTGAAGAGAGCAGCCGTCCACATGGTTGGAAAGGTGAAGGCAGAGAAGGAAGGGCGAACGAAGAAAAAATAGAGCTTCCAGTCCTTTATGGAATCTGGAAGACCCTCAAAAAGTTGACGCCCAGGTCGAGCTGAAATTTGAACGAATCCTGGGGAGTGTGAGCCGACCTTGTTCACTGTGAATAGGCACTGGAAAAGATCAAGATCGGGCTCACAAAGCCACCAGTGACAGAGGATGACGAAACAGACGAAGAGACGGTGCGAGTTGGGTACAAGTTGACCTGGGACCAAGTTGTAATGGCGAAAGAAGAGGGAGAGAAATGGAGAAGGTGGCACTCGAAAGCCGAAGGCCACCGAGTGCAGGTGGACGCCAACACAACCCTCCGGCGAGTCGTAAATCGACCGGCTTTCCGGTTGAAGAACGGTGGCCGATGGACCCAAAAGGAAGCGGGCCATCTCGAGGTCTGCCTCAGTAATCAAAGACGGGGACCCCGCCGGATGGGATATGGGGTCAAACTTACCCCTCGGCCGCTGGAGATCGTCCGGGAGGGCCGCCACTGTCATAAGTGGGGCCGGACTTAAAGGAGTAACCGCCCCAGAAGAAGAAGGGGCCGGCTGAGAAGAAGACGTCGATGGAAGGTCAGACGGAGCCTCCATACGACGGGGAGAAGAAGAAGAGGATGAAGTAGAAGAAGAAGAAGTCGAGGCGGAAGATCCCGCCGAGCGGCGGGAAGATGAAGAAAAAGAAGACATAACCTGGGAAGTTTTCGGTGAAGACGAGAAGAAGAAAAAAGGAGTTGCAGCTGGTCTGGGTTCTTAGCAAGAATTTTTTAGATGAAGTGCGTGAAAGAATAGTGGAAGAGGTATTTAAACTTTGGAGAATTCCAAGAGGTTGCCACGTGTCAATCATCCATTGGGAGATATAGAGGGTCGATGGGATGTGATGGGACGGTTGCAATTAATGCCCTCGAAAGTCGGAACGACGGTTGAGGCTAGGGTTAGCCTAAGGCGACGTGTTTGTAACCCTAGGTTATGACAAGTTGAGGTGACCCGGCCTACTTGGTTAAGGCCCATTCTCGGCCACGGTCCCTGGGCTACCCGGGTACGGGTCAAGCCGGCTAAGGGACTGATCGTTGGGCCGAGCCCATCAGTCGACCTAAATAGTTCTGGGCAAGTACAGGACCCGGCTCCAGCCGAGTCAATCAGTCGACACGAAGTCGACACCGACCTCAACCCGTAATAAAAAAATGAAAATACAGTCGACCAGAGAGTAGTTTGGCGATAGCGGCATATAGTCTACTTTCCAGGAAGACCGAGAAAGAAACAAGATGAAATGATTTATTGATTGCAGATAGATAAAAGCCTACATCTCGGCCAAGCTACAAGTTAAAAAGAAAGCAGGGAAAGGGAGCTCAGGGATTAGACTTCTCTTCTGCCGGACGAGCCGGAGGTGGACCCTCTAGGAACAGCTGAGGGCGGAAAGGAGGCAGAGTCGGATCTGGTTCCAGCACGTCGTCCAGGTAGACTGCCGGCTTCCTGTCGTCAATCATTTGAAGGGGCCTCTCAAGAGCACTGGGAGACATGGCCACCCCGAAGAGAGTAGGAACCTCCCACACTTCTTCCTCGTCCAGCGCCGGTTCCTCTACAATTGGCTCCACTCGTCGGCCGGTTGAGTCTACTGGAATCACATCCAGCATATCTGGGGGAACGACAATGGGATCTGAATTGGAGTCGCCCACCAAGTGGCCACCGTTGGCCAGCATTTGTTGCCTCAGGTTCTCCAGTCGAGCCTGCTCCTTCTGGCGGATAGAGAAACGCCGATCGCCGATTCGATAACTCATGGCGAGAAAAGTGAGACGAGGAATTTCTAGAACAAAAAGATGATAGGGAAGACGAATGAGAAAGTGCCATTTTTATAGCCCAACAGGGGCGAATATCAAGGCGTAAATCACGGAAGGGAATCTTAATTGCCATCCTCGGGCAGGGTGAGATAAGGTGCAGGAATCTATGTCAGGGAATGATCCCATCAAATCCGCTCGGGAAGAGCAAGATTCACATTTGACTGGAAAAGTCAAATCTTCCAAGGATACCGGAAGATTGCGATTGTCAGATCTCGAGATAAGATATGGCCGACTCGAAGACCGGCCGACTAGTAAACCTAACCGAAATAAAGCAAAGAAAGATGGTCGGCAAGCAAAAACCACATCTCTTTTATTCATGGGAAAAGCAATACGTCACGGGGAATGAACTTTATTACACGCAGACAACTATATATATAATGTTCCTCTCACAGCTCTCCACTAGGCTTTACTCAGCGCCACGCCCTGCCACTGACAGACCTTGGATGGCATAATCACTCGTCTGGAGAAGAAGACTCATCTCGGAAGAACGTCTCCTCTGATGGTCCGGTAGTAGATGGACAAAATGAGTCCCAAAAGGCCAGCATAAGGGGTAGGACGACGGGCGCCTCGTCATCCGGGTACAGCTCCAGGTAGCGAGCGAAGTCGGCATCAGTCATCAAGTCGGTCGCCGGCCCATCCAGGTCGTCAAGAGGAATAGTGAAAGTCATTTTAAAAGCAAGCTGCTCTGGAACCGCCACCTCAACAAAGGATCCGTCTTGGGCAATGACTTGAGCACTAGTCTGAGACGGGGGGTCGGCCAGGGATGGAGAGTTTGTCACAAGGAGCGGAGCCTCAGTCGACGGTCGAGAAACGGAGGAGGTAGCACCCGAGTCATGCCTTCGGGAAGAAGGACAAGGAGCCTTCTTCTTGCCCCTTTCTCCAGTCTAGACCGCTTGGAGTGGGAGGGGTGAGACGGCGATCCGAAGTCAATCTTTTTCCCTTTTATGGGGGAGCGACCCATGATTGATCAAAAGCGGTGAGGAAAAATTCAAGGATCAGGGCGCTATTTATAAGGTCTCAGGTAGGAAGGAAAGAATCTAAACGGACCCGGCGAATTAAGCAAATCGCGTGGAATCCGGGCGTTACTCGACCGTTAAGGGTAGGAGATTGAGAGGGATCTACGAGATAAGGGAGTAAATACTGCTACTTTCTGATATCCAAATTAGAGGACTGGATATTGGAAAGTGAGGGACTAGTTGATGGGGTGTGGACCCTGGCCCAAAAAGAATAAGATGCGGCCCAAAGGAAAAGGGGCGGAAGCCCAGAAAGTAATAAAACCCGAAAGATGATTCGACCGAGTCGAGGAGTCGAGCCGACTCCAAGGTCGGGACGAGGACTTGGCGAAAGTGACAAGGAGCCGTTAAAGGGCATTTAAAGAAGCATTGAAGAAGCCGGTCAAAGAGCCGTTGGGAGGCCCAGTAACGGCAGCCTAACGGCCCTCCGATGTAATTAGCCATCAAAGCCCAATTCAATGTACTTAAAGCCCGAATTAAAGGAGGGCCTACTATATAAAGGCCCCTCCAAGATGGAAAAGAGGCGAGTCCATGCCCAGAGAATAGAGAGACACGTTTACTAAAATTATCCATTCCCTTCTATTTTAGATAGCTTTATTGAAAGGTGTATCCACCAACCACGGTTGTGTTGGACCTCCCTGGGCCCAAAAACCCTAAAACCAACACTTAGCATCTTTCCTACTTATATTATATTCACTAAAATACCCAAATTGTATAATATTGACCCATGCATATTATATGTATTAAAATAGCCTATATGTCTCATGAAATAACCCATTTACATATATATCTTCAACCTAATACATATACTATAGTGTATCTAATATTTTGTCCTAGCTATTCCTACATAAAATATCTAGACTTTGTTTTCATCCCCATTCCACTCCCACTCTTCTCTCAAGCCATCTTCATCCTCCCCATAACAATAGAAAATTGCCTTCATCTTCTACAAGGAAAATTCCATCAAGATTCCTCCTTTATACATCTTCACTACAAAACTAAGTAAGATCATCTTCTATCTTGCATTTTCCCTTCATATTTCATGTTCTTTATTGCATGTTCTTATTTTTCCTACATTGGGGTTTTGGGGTTTTAGAAGACCAAGTTGAAGAGGAAATGCTAGGGTAATCTTGCTTTGGGCTAGAGTTGGTTTGCTAGCTTAAAAGGTAAACTCCATGTCCATCAAAATCTATTTCCAAACTTATATAGGTGTTCTTGATGTTATTGGAAATCCCTGAGTATATTCTTGATGTTATTTCTTGATATGAGCCTTGTTCTTGAGTGTTCCTTGCGTTAATATTGAGCTATGATGTCTATCCTTGATTCCTTATGCTTTTGTTGGTATTCTAGTGTTGTTGGAATATATTTCTTGATGTCTTTTGGCCTCTGTGTTGTTGAATGTGGAGTACTGTTGCATTGAGTATTGCTTTCTGATGAGCTACTGTCTATACGCCATTTTTGGCCTTGCGGGTGTGTGTCACAGGTGGTTGGCCCCCGTGAGACAGCCCCACAAGGTGTGTCGCAAGGGTGAGTGGCGGGGAGTTCATGCCCGCCACCCATACCCCTCTTGATGCAGGGAGACACGGCGGGCCTCCTGACCCCGTGAAATCGACCTGTTAGGTCCTGTGCATTTCCAAAATGCAATTATTTGATTTCCCGTGCATTGTTGATTAGCCTTTAGTGCAACATTGAGTTATTCTAGTACATTGTGTATCCTTTGGCCTCAATTAATGATTGTCATTCTATCTTGAATAGTCCCTTGATATCAATTTGGCTTGTGTGTTACTGGTTATATATATATATATATATATATATATATATATATATATATATATATATATATATATATATATATATATATATATATATATATATATATATATATATATATATATATATAGACACAGACACACACACTCACTCACTTCTTTGAATATATTGTATTATTGAGCTTCGGCTATTTGGATTGTTGGAATTGGAGAGCTTCAGCTTCATTGGTGGAATTGGATAGCTTTGGCTCCATTTGGATTGGTAGAAGATAGCTTCGACTCCATTTGGATTGGTGGAAGAGAGCTTCGGCTCCGCTTTTGGTGGATAAGGTTGGATATTGTATTATTATATTGAATTTGGATATTCATATATGTATTCCTTGGCTATGTATATATACCACTGTATCTTGTTGATATGAGAACTCTTGGAATTCTAACTTGTTTATGCTTTGGTATTGATCTCTTGAATCTAAGTTGATATGAGCATGTTTCCCCTGTTTTTCTTGAAATGAGTCTAGTGCGCCTAGAATTGATTATTCTTGATTGAGTATCTATCTTTTGAAATCCTTCCACTGAGTTCGTTGGTATGACATATATATGTAGTCATACCATTGCAAAACCTATTTTGATATAAAAGTATATGTACGTAGTTTTACGCGTTGGAGTGGATTTACTTAGTACTAGTAGTTGCACCCTTGCGATGCACGGACATATTATATAGTAGTAAAATGAACATTTGTGATAAAACAGAAAGTACAATATTATAAAAAATAAATTTATAAAAAACAGATAAAATTACAAATGTATTACACATTATTGAAGATTTCTTTGTATACGACATTTTTAGTCATACTTAAAGATAGTACATTATCTCCACATATTAGAATTTTTAATCCCCGAGGATTACTAACACTTGAGACTGCTACATACATTTTACCATGATTAAAGACCGCTTTCTCAAAAACAATCCCACGTGTGATAATGTTTGTTCTTGATTTTTATTTATTGTCATGGCATACGATAACATCAAAGGGAATTGCTTTCGTTGGAACTTAAAAGGCAATCTCATATCCGAAGGTGTTAACGACATTCGAGGAATTAAAACCTTTGTTCCTACATGCGTTCCGCACATGATTTTAGCTTCCAAAACATGATCAGCTAACCTGGTGACAATAAGCCTTGTGCCATTACAAAGTCACAATGAGTGATCAATATTCCTCAATAGCATGATAGGTGACCCAACTTTTATAGTCAAAGAATGATTCGGTACTCCAAAACAACGCAATCCATTCAAGAACTCGAGCATGTGCAAATCAGACAACATGTCTCCAGCTGAATCAGATTTTCAGGCTGAATCACAACTCAAATACGTCCTACCCTCTGCATTACTCATCTCATTCATATACTCGTTGATGTTATCTACCAAATCAACAGTTGGGGCTAATATAGCACGATTTTGAAGATAGTCAAGATTACTACGACCACTGCGAAACATAGGGAAAGTGCTGTCAACAATTGTAGCAATAGGATCAGTTGTCGATTGCAATAAGAATTCCTCAGGAATAGAGATATCATCCTCACCGTCAGTTGAATCACTAATTACCCCATCTCCAATATTCGCAATCCACTTTGTGAACTTTTCAATCTCTTCAACTTCATCCTTAGATTGGATTGCTCTAAGACGGAGATTTTTTGTGAGCCTAAACACTTTACAACTTTGCCACAAATATGAAGAATTAATACTTGCCCCAACAATATCATGTCTGGTCCCCTTAGGAATTACTGGTAATATCTGCCTAAAATCACCACCTAACACCACTGTTTTACCTCCAAAAGTCATGTCACTACTATTCGGATTCTTCAATCTTAGTAGATCTCTCATTGTCCGATCAAGAGCCTCAAAACGATATTTGTGCATCATTGGAGCTTCGTCCCATATAATCAACTTGCATTGAACAATCAGCTCTGGCAAAGGACTACTTGGCGCAATGTTGCAAGTAGAGTCTTCGTTAATAGAAATAGGTATTGCTAACCTAGAATGCGCAGTCCGTCCTCCGGGCAACAAAAGTGATGCTATCGCGCTAGATGCAACATTGAGAACGATCTCCCCATTGGACCTTAAAGCGGAGGACAATGCTCTCCATAGAAAGGTCTTACCTGTTCCACCATATCCATATACGAAGAACAAACCGCCTGCGTTGGTGTGAACATATGATAATACTTCTTTATATATTGTTTTTTTGTTCATCAGTTAGTTGGCGGACCAAAATTTCATTCTCTTCCTTAAGAGCTGCGCAATCATAAGATAATTCCTCTTATACAAACCTATTGGTTGGTAAATTGAAATTTTCTTCATCAACGCACGGCATATTTGGAAATTCAACCAAACTCTTTCCAAATCTTGATAACATCAATTGTATTTCCATTAATGCATAATTCTTTCTATGATCTTCCGTCAAGATCATATCTATAGTTTGCATATTAAAAAAGGATTTAACACTCTAAATATTAACAATTGGTTTATAATGAAACGCATATTAAAGAACCAAATTCGAATGTAGCCTAAAATACCTGCTTTTTGTAAGTTCTGTCGAAGATTGAATTGTGCATCCTCTGCCAAATATTGCCATACAATCTCCCAAACAACCTCTGGTCTGACAATTGCGTTCGACATTAATAGCGTTACAAACAGCCTCCTCAAAGAAGTGGCAGTAGCCCATTGACTCGCTTCTTGTATTGCGTCCACATTTTCTTTGTCATCCTCTACTAAACCTCTAGCATAATAGGCATCTCTAAAGCTTTCGTGCTGCACACCATCAACTATCTTGATATCTAAATACGATGTTGGTCCACGGACTTTGTTTAGTAGACATCTAAGATAGTAAATTTCTCCCGTCCCAGGTGGAACATAGAAAATACGGCCAATTGTAAATCCTCTTTTCCTTGGACTCCATTTTCTGATATCTTTTTTCCAAACAAACTTCATTGGCATTTCGGCATAAGTCAACAATCTTGCTTCTAGAAAGGATTTATTCGCTTCAAACCATTCTAGGAACATACTCTATGCAATAGTAGGTCGGTTTACAATATTCTCAACTGGATCATCATCTTCAAAAATATCAATATGTTGGTTTGGCAAGTGGAAGCTTAACCGTTCAACCGATGGTGATCTTAATTGAATATCAAATCCAATTAATCGCCATGCACCTTCACAGGGAGATATGTATCTACAGTCATAGTACATATTTATTTCATCAACAACTTTACCACCAACATCATCCTGATGGGTTTTGTAGAACTGAGCTGCAACACGATCATGACCCTTATTCACATATTTAAACAGGTACTTAATAGAACGGGATTGATTACACCACTCAACATTAATATGAGCTCTATACTTTAACAACAATTCTCTATTGTGTGGCACCACATACCTGTTATCCAAAGGGATCCCACTCTTAACAACTATACGTCCATTATCCCGACGTCTATAAATTGGGTATCCATCTTCATCAAATGTTGTAGCGTCCACAAATCTTTTGGGGAAATGTTTAGTGCACATATTACCAGATATACATGGCGAATTCTGTCTGGCTCTTCCGCAGGGACCATGAATCATAAATTCTTCTACTGCATTGTAGTACTCGACGTCGCTTCCTTTTCAGGGATTTTCGCAGATATTATACTATCCAGATCTAAACCAACGATGAACCCTTTTGTTTCCTCTAAAAATAGCATAATATGAGCATGTGGTAGACCTCTCTTTTGAAACTCAATAGTATATATAACTGTAGATAATGAATGAAACAACAAAATATTAGAAAGGAAAATAAAACAATTTAAAAAATTGTTCAAAAAATGAATCAATTGAATGAAGATTACCTCCAGCTACAGCACCAAAGAATTGATTCTTTCGACAATCAGATATCAAAGAATCCAACTTCATCTTGAAAAGTCTACACACTATATCCGGACGATCTTCAGCTCTTAAACGTTTATCACAAAGAAAGCGTTGAATCTCTGGCCATTTAGGGTTACACGTAAACGTAATAAATAGATCGGGATATCCAATCCATCTACAAATAGCCATAGCATCCTAGTAATTCTGTATCATATACCTAGCACCGTCGGTAAAACTGGACGACAAAATGATCCTACGACCTTGTGTATTTGGGTCAACCTCACCACGGGTCAACGCATCTGACAAACAGTTATAGGTTTCACACCTTAAGTGCTTTTGGTGAGTCCTAATATATATTAATCTGCCAGACCAAACCATGGTATAACTATCCACCAAGAACTGCTGAAATAACCGTTTTGCATTCAAGAAGGTTGAGACTTCGGAAACCCTTGTTTGAATACGGAAACAGAAATATTCTCTAGGACTAATCCTTTGCCTACCAGCATTGCCGTTTCCTTTCAAAGAAGTGAAATGTATGTCTTCCCTATAACCGTCCTCACCGTATGGAAATAACAGGGGGTATTGTAAAGGTAGGTATGCTCGATTTAATTCACTGATTCTTTTCAAAAATCCACTATTAGTTTCTACCAAAATGTCACGCTCTCCAATGCTGGTATCAAGATCTCCAACAATTAAAGCAGCAACTTCTGAAACTTGCGGTAGATTGTATATCCTTGGTAGAGTATTCCGCTTACCAAGCAATTTTATTTTAACCTTTGCTCGTGGGTTCTTTTGCAACTCATCCTTCGCCATACGGAATGATTTAACTAACACATTGTGTTTATCCAGCTCAGTTTGAATATCCTTAACAATTTCAGTATCAATGTCATTATTCTCACCATCCGGCCTACAATTTAACAATAAAAAAACTAACTTCAAAAAGATAAGAGGTAATAACAGTTTTATACAAAGGATATAAAAGTATAATACCTCACAGCATTAACACGATTGTCTATCTCATTCTGAGTGTCATATATGTACAATTGAGCAAAATGCGGAGCTTTGCCTTCAGTTGGAAGTAGACTACCCATCAAGTGAAAGTTTTGACCATTCAAATGGAAGACAGGTGGACCACCAGATGTGTTGATACTCTTATCAATTCTTCCACCCATTGACGTAAAGCAAAACATGTTGTTGTACGTCTTAATGTTGTTAAGGAAATGCTTTGATTTCGCAGTATTTGCAAAGAACAAATCATATATACCTTTTGGAGGCATTATCGAATTTGGGATTTTGATCTTCCCATTGTTGCAACATATAGAATATTTTGGAGTTCCTCGACTCACTGATTTATTTTGTCTTTCTTCCCACCAAAACAATGCCCCGCAGTGCTGGCAAATGTGATTAGCATTTCCAAAATCACAAAATTGGTCTGCATTAAGAATACATTATTAGAAGAGAAAATGAGTTTAAAAAAAGATTATACCATATTCTATTGGTGGGTCTTGTTGGGGCAAAACTTCCTCATCAAAAGCTGTAAGCAAATCTTTACTTAGAATACTTGATGCCGTCATATTACCACCGTGACTTTTACCATTGGATATTTTAGCAAAAGGTAGGCGGGGTGTTTGAGTTAAACCTACGTTACAATAAGTGCAAATCGATTAGCAGTTAATAATTTAGTAATAAAAGTTAATAACAAACTAAACTATATGTGTATTTAAAAAATGTACCAGTTAATTGTGAAACTGTTTCAGTTGTGCTAAACTCACACAAACCGCCAAGTATAAACTTCCTGGAACGATTTGAATATGTTTGTTGTTCGTGGTTACGGTTACTCAAATGTATACTAACATTATCTTCAAAAGCTAAACGGGTAAAACATTGCAAAAATTAGAATATAGGTAACTGTACCTTACTCAAGTAACAATATACCGAATAACACACACACACACACACACACACACACACACACACACACACACACACACACATATATATATATATATATATATATATATATATATATATATATATATATATATATATTAAAATAAATATATATTTATTATTTCCTATATCAACATTTTGTATGTAGCACTTACCGTTAGTTACAGTACTGATTGGTGTATTTATTGAGGTAGAATCAACTCCTAAGGATTGTCTTCTGTATTTGGTAGTCTGACCTTCGAGTGAATGTTCACTTGGACCATTTGTGATTGCATAATCCACCAAATTTTCTGCATTTAATATGGACATAACATGTTTATTTAAATATAAAATTTTCATAAAAAATTAGTTTGATTAGTCCACCAAATTGTTTTGCAATTTATTTAATGTATGACTAAGTTTTCTGTTAACAGTGGACTGTTTTTTTTTTTTTTTTTTTTTTTTTTTTTTAATTTGTCTTAATTAAGAGAATCATGTTAAAATATTTAACCTTATTGCATCTATATGTGTTTTTTAAATTGTACTTAATCAATTTACTTTCCAAATCTTTTTTTTTTTTTTGACAAAAATTGAAATTTTTGAGTGTTTTCTTCTAAGGGTGCGTTTGGAAACCCGAAAAATGACTTCTGGAAAATGTTTTTCGGGTTTCTAGTGTTTGGCAAGAGGGCGGAAAATGAGGTCAATGGAAAATGATGTTGTAGTCAATGGAAAAAAGTATGTTTTTGGGGAAAATGACTTCCCCTTATTTTTTTTGGGGAAGTCATATATATATATATATATATATATATATATATATATATATATATATATATATATATATATATATATATACACGCTATGTATTTAATGAGTGCTATTTAAAAAAAGATTTTATCAAAAATATCAAAATAATTAAAATGTTAAAGTATACGATTCTTACCATTTTTCTATTCATTTTCTGGAAAATGAACCAAACACTCAAAAACAATTTTTCGTTGTGTAGCCAAACATCAAAAATTAAAATATTTTCTGGAAAATGACTCATTTTCCGGAAAACATTTTCCAGAAGTCATTTTCCTACTTTCCAAACGGAGCCTAAGTCCTAATATTTGTTAGAACACTGTTTATAAAGACTCCAATTGCTTTATAAATCTTTTGACCTTACCTGTCATACTTTTCTGCATTTATTATGCAATTTCTTTGTTAATTGTCATATTCAAATAATAGAGGATTTGGTTTTTTTAAAGTGATTTTAGAATCTCTGTTAATTAGTTTGAGCCTTTATTTTTTTTTTATCAGTTCTATATATTAAAATAAAAGCATAGAATAATGTGAGAATGGTTATACTGGTATCACATCTTAATTATAATAAAGCGGTATGATCGGGTGAAAAGAGAAGGAAAAATAAATGGGTTGCATTTATTTTCGTCTAAGCATTGGTTCTGTCAATGCTATTAAATTATCGTCCAAAATTAATTTTAAAAATGATAGTATTGAGATATTTTACGCCGCTTATGTGAAAGGGAAGAGTATTAATTGCAGCCCCATATTAATTGCCACAACACTTTTGTTTAATCTAGGGCTGCTGTTTAAAAATTCGAATCGAATCGATCGTATTGATTCAAAACACCCTTTAATATTCTAGGAATTAATGTACGTAAAGAACTCTTACACCATCTATCAAGTAATGCCTATATAATATAGAGCTAATTAGCGAAAACAAACAATAGCAAATACAGAAATTTCTTTGATTCCTTTGAAGTTCAGAATTCTCTTCCAGATTGGGTTTGTACGTTCTTGCTCGTGATTTGTCAACCTTCAAAAATAAGAGCTGGAAAGGAAAGGTTCCTCTAATAGTCATCTTCTATGAGGAAGAGGTACATGTCATTCCCTACATTATTTTGCATAAATATTGTTTTTAATGGTCAGTATATACAAAAATTGATAATGTAGGATATGTAAAGTGCTTATCAATATGGCACTATTATACATGCTCCTTCTTTGGTTTAACTTTTAGAGAAATAATAAGCCTCCATCAGAGATCATGACATTGGTTGGGATGTCTATGCTATTCAGAATTGCAGCAAGGAAGGAGCAGAATACAGAATGACCAGAACTTGGTGGCTCAACATTGCCCATAACTCCTAAATGCCCAGGACAAGCACTTGACTTCTGAAGTGTAGCCAAGTGAGGGAGATGATGACTTTGATGAGGTAAAAATTTTAGCAACCAACATTTTTGTGTGATAAAATCATGGTTTTAATGAAAAATCAATATGTAGTTACATGGGTGGTTTTCAATTTAGGGTTTTCTAAGTGTGAAGCTGACAGTCTAATAACTACTCCTAAATTGACCAAATCTTTAGGGGTACGTTACTGATAGACATGTGAAGAGGTTCTTGCGTAGGAGTCCAAGAAAGTGAAAGAGACTGGATCGAAAATAGGAAAACTATATTAGTATAGATTGTGAAAAGAAAAATGATTTTGGCACCTCTTCTCCTATTTAAACTCTAAAAACTTTGTATGTTATATTGGCACTTCGATCATGAGCTTTTAGTGGCATGATTAACTTTGGGTATTCCTTAAAAAACAAGACCAAAACAATGAATTGAAGAAATCAAGCTGGACAAATTTAAGGATTTCTTATATATTAACTTTTGTATTTTTTTTTCGGGATTAACTTCAGTTCTTTTTTTAAGATGAAGCTTAAGGTCCTATTGGATTAATAGGTTCTTTTAAGGATGTGGAAGAAATTGTTACTACAGTTGTCACCCGTTGTCTTTTAGATGTGCTTTCCTCATCTAAGAAGTCTTCTAAGAAAGTGAATAATCTGCTTTTTAATGTTCATTCTCTATTTTTTTTTTCCTATTTATTGATTACATCGATTGCAGTTAATGATTATTTGTCAATCACCCTAGCCGCAGTCAATTGTTAGCAGCTTCAAATGTTAAAAGGTTTGTTAAATTGTCTAATAACTGGAGTTTTTTCAAAGTATTAACTATTATCTTTTAAATTGATTTTTTTACAAGTTCAAGGAATAGGGATGGTCTGGAAAGCTGATTCTCATTCTGGAAATTAAACATAGGTTATGAAGGTTCAGAGCATCTTTGCATAAAGATGCTATGCAGAGATGGTCTGGAAAGCTAATTCTCATTATGGAAAACTATATCTTTGCATAGCATCTTTAGAATCGGTAATTCTATTCTATTTTCAATACACTGTAATTTCTAAGTTGTATGTAAGTTTTAACTACTTCAATTTTAGCATCTTTAGAATATGTAATTCTATTCTATTTTTTGGCGAATATAAACAAGCAAGCAAAGAACATGCAAACAAATGCAAAAAACCAGCAATCAAACATATAGCTCAATTAGAAACATCAATTTAGACATAAAAAATAAAATAATTATCCTAAATTACAACTAACATACATTAGAGGTCAACAAAAAATATCTCACATATATACTATATTTAAAAAAAGTCAGAATTAAAAAAAAAAAAAAGAAAAAAAGAATACCAACCTTCCAATAAATATTTAAGGGCCATTGCCATACTATTGCATTTCCACCCGTCCAGATTAGAGTATGTCCAGAGTTATGATTCCTGTAATAAATAAAGTTAATTATAATAATTTGACATCCAATCAAACACATGGAAATCTAATGACTTACAAACTACTAATATTGTTGATTTTATGACTTTTGGGCAGTCAACGGCAGGCCAACACTACCGTTTGATTAACAAGAATATAGGAAAATATAGGAGAAATATATGGCGGAAATATAGGAATGTTGTATTGATGAGTATTGCTCGTGAATTGCTGAGAGAGTTGTCCCCCTCTCCTCTGTGCGAGAGGTCTATTTATACATATTTTGGGCCTAGAGCCCTACAAGGAATAAGAATTCTAGACCGCCTCATATTGGGAGTCTTAATTACATAATAAAACCTAGTTCTATTATACTAGAAATAATGAGTCCAATTATAATTATATTAGGAATAATCAGCCCCATCCTTAACAAATTCTTGGGTTGCTTTGTGTCGTGTCTTTCTTGGGCTTCCTTGATCCAGTTGATTTCTTGGGCCGGTCCGTGTGGGTCCAGGCCTAGTATGCTATCCATCAAAACTCACCTCTAATGTTATAATTTACATTATTCATTAATTTTGCAATTTAGAAACAGTGTGATCCAATTCCATCTTTATTACCTATTAAATAAATTAGATTACAAAATATAAATACAGAATGGAATTAGTCATCTGATTAGAAAATCTGAAGAAATTAAAAATCAAGAAATTAAAAAACGGTTCAATATTGATCCTAAATTCTTATCGGAAATCACAAAATAAAAAATCCTAAACCACAATTACCTTTTCGTAGATCTTCCACACTTCACTCCGTATGCGTTCTGAGGAGAACGAAGCAGCAGTCCAAACACCCAGATTTGACATGCATGTCTTCCAACTTACAGATACATACACTTTATGAATTGTAGATGCGTGTATCGCGAAATTGAAGTCAAAATAAAGAAAATCTAGCAAATAGTGAAGCTAGGTTCAAACAGCTAGGACCACGCAATTTCAAAATTAAAAAAAAAAAAAAGAAATGAACAACGATCGGTATTCAAAATTGGATAAATGGTGATACTGCTAATTCTACGTAAGCAATAGTTAAATAAATCCGAGACCAATTAAAGCAAGTAAATATCTTTATTGATCACGGTAAAGGCCCTAAGTACAATCTACTTGGTTGCTCTGAGTGCCGACTGACTGCGGTCGGGATTCTCTAGTAACAACCTATCGATCGTCCAAAAGTCCTCTACACTGTAGCTACTGTGGGTATTTATAGCCGCTGCGCCGGGAACACAAATCCGGTCGTTCGGCATGCTCTCCACGTAGCCACCACGTGTCATCCTCCCGGGCGCCCTGTCTGTCGTCGCAAGGAACCGCCACGTGTCCTTTGCCAGCTCTCGCGCCAAAGGGCTACCGCTCGGTGGTCGACACTATCGGTCGGGCAACTCCCGGTCAGATCCCGACCGGGTTCCTCACAAGAAGCCCGACCTGTTACCTGCAAAGACAAGAAGAAAAAGACAAAGGCATACCAACCGGGGTAAAATAATGTCGGTCGGGATATTCCCTACCAAGAGCCCCCCAGCCCGGGCCTTTTTGACCGTCCGGGAAACAACGGGACGGGACGAAGAAGCCCAACCGCCAGCCGACGAACCGACCAGCCAGCTGTCATTCCTTCCCTCGCCACGTGTCGGCCACTGCCGGCCTCTGCGACTGCAACGGTCGCCTCGGAATCAGCGCTGGTCGTGTCGCGCAAGTGGACTCGTTTCCCGCCTAAATGCTCTCCTATAAATAGGCCCTTGAGGCCTTCATTTGAACTTTCCTCAATCCATTGAAGCGATCGGTACTCTTAGAGAGTCCCGAGCAGCAGTTCAGCGAACCAGTTGAGCAAACCAGGCTTCAAGCTTTTCCCAAAGTACCTTCGATCGGTAAGCTCTCTACTCCTTATCTTTTGCTTTATTTTTAGCCTTGCGTAGGAGTAGGGTAGAACTAACTCCGATCTAACTTCCCGAACCATGTACTAACCCCGACCGACCTTTAGGTAGAAAAACATGTCGGACTCAGATAGTCAGAACGTCTCCGTCGCAGACTACGACAACACGATCGAACAGAGCAGCGAGGAGGTGGACATCATGTCCTACTCTCCGGAGGTCGAGCAACGACCACAACAGATCCCCGATCGAGCCCCCGAGCCAGCAGGGTCGTCAAGCTCATCTGGGAGATCAGGATCAAGCTCCAGCGGGTCGGGGAGCGACGACACGTCCACGAGCGGACGAAATTCCCCGGCTGAAGATGCCAGGGGAACGCCTACGAGGGTAATAGGGGATTACCCTCAAACCGAGCCCCAAGAGGGCAATCGGGCAGGCGAAGTAGAAGCGGTCGAGGAAGACCCGGCCGGGCCGGCGGCGCCAAGCGGGGACGGGTGATGCAGGACGAGGAAACGAGACTCCAAATGTTAACAGAAAAGAGCACTTGCATTAAGCAATAAAATTCTGGGTACAAGTTGATCCTTTAACTTGGTCAGCAAAAGACTTTAAATAGAGATTACATAGAAGATTAATTAATGAGCAGAACATAGGAAATGAAATAACAGCAGATTTCAAAAAGAACCATTAATGTATTCAAGGTGCATGAGTGCCTGTTGAGCTCTTCCTTCCTGTTCATTCATTTACTCATGTCTGGTTGGCAGAATACCAAGAGTCCCTCCGCTATCAGTCTCTCCCACTTGAGAAGAACTCGACCTCGAGTTCGAACGATCTGGATATAGCGGTTCAGAATCGAGATGGTATTTGAATATATCCGCAACATTAAATGTTTTGGAGATTTTCCATTCATCTGGGATATCAACTATATACGCATTGTCATTGATTTTCCGAAGGATTTTGTAGGGGCCATGCTTCTTTGGAGTAAGCTTATTGAAATTTCCCATGGGCATACGTACCTTTCGGAGAAATATCATAACTTCTTCACCAACCTGGAAAAGTTGTTGTCTTCTTTTTTTTATCAGCAGCAGCTTTGTATTTGGCATTGGAAGCTTCAAGTCGGGCCCTAACCTCTTGCTGCACATTCTGCACATGTTCCACCATGGAATCTGCCACCTTCTGTTGTTTAGCCGTAGGTGGGAGACGAAGGAGATCAACAGCATATCTTGGTGTTTTTCTATACACAACAGAAAATGGTGATCGTCCAATAGAAACATGAAGAGAGCTGTTATATGCAAACTCAGCCTGTGACAAGGCAAAGTCCCACTGTTTAATACTCCCATTACAAATGCAACGGACTAAATTCCCCAGTGTGCGATTGGTAACTTCGGTCTGACCATCTGTTTGTGGGTGGCCAGAGCTGCTGTATTTTAAGCTAGCATCAAGTCGTTTCCATAGAGCAGTCCAGAAATGGGATAAGAACTTGGAGTCTCGATCGGATGTGATAGAGCGTGGAATTCCATGCAGTCTTACTACCTCTTGAAAAAATAGGCGAGCAATATGGATGGCATCAGAAGTCTTTCGACAGGGAATAAAGTGTGCCATTTTCGAGAATCGATCAACCACCACGAACACTGAATCCACACCTCGTTGTGTTCTAGGTAATCCGATGACAAAATCCATTGATAAATCCTCCCAAATATCTTCAGGAGTTGGCAATGGCATGTACAATCCTGTATTCTGTGTATGACCTTTTGAAGATTGACAAACAGAGCACCTTTTCACAATGGTCCCTACATCTCTTTTCAGTTGAGGCCAGTAATATCGTTCTTCAACGGAGGCAATGGTTTTATCCCTTCCAAAATGTCCTCCTAATCCCCCAGCATGAAGATCTCGGATTAGTTTCTCGCGCAGAGATGTTCTTGGAATACAAAGTCGATTACCCTTAAAAAGGTATCCATCTGCCATATAAAAATCTTGTGATGGCTCATGTAGTTTGACCTTCCTCCAAATAAGACCGAAATCCTCGTCATCTTCATATTGCTCTTTTAACACCTCGAATCCAATTACCTCTCCTTGCATAGTGATTAGTAGACTCCTCCTCCGACTAAGGGCATCTGCTACACGATTAGTGGAGCCTGACTTGTGTTTCAGGAGGAAAGAAAATTGCTCCAGATAAGATGCCCAACGAGCATGCAATTTATTCAAATGCTTTTGATTCCTAAAATATTTCAAAGCTTCATGATCGGTATAAATAATAAAATCTCCACCCATCAAATAGTGTGACCAAGTTTGTAGAGCTCGAATTACAGCGTATAGCTCTTGCTCGTATGTAGACCATTTTTCTCGTGCTGCACCCAATCGCTCACTGAAAAATGCAATGGGTCTTTGTTCTTGTGACAACACAGCCCCAATGCCTGCCCCACTGGCATCACATTCTACTTCAAAAAGTTTTGAAAAATCTGGCAAGGCTAAAATTGGTGCGGTTGTGAGCTTATCCTTGAGTTCATTGAAACTCTTCTAAGCCACTTCTCCCCAATGAAATCCTCCTTTCCTTAGGCAATCGGTGAGCGGAGCGGCAATAGTGCTATAATTTCTTATGAATCGCCTATAAAAGGATGCTAGGCCAAGGAAGCTTCGGACCTCTCCCACTGTTCGCGGGCTCGCCATTCTCGTATAGCTCGAACCTTCTCGTCATCCACATGAACTCCTTTGGCACTAATCACAAACCCAAGGAAAACCAATTTTGGCTTCATGAAAGAACATTTCTTCATATTAATGTACAGTTTTTGTTCTCGCAAGGTTAGTAGAACTGCCCTTAAGTGGTCTTCATGTTCTTCACGCCCTTGACTATAGATTAAAATATCGTCGAAATAAACGACGACAAATTTTCCAATGAAAGGTCTAAGGACTTGATTCATAACTCGCATGAACGTGCTTGGTGCATTGGACAATCCAAACGGCATGACTAGCCATTCGTAAAGACCACCACGGGTTTTGAACGCCGTTTTCCACTCATCTCCAGGCTTGATGCGCACTTGGTGATAACCGCTTCTTAAATCAATTTTTGAGAACACTGTAGCACCATGAAGTTGGTCTAACATATATTCAAGTCGTGGGATTGGAAATCTGTACCTCACTGTGATTTTATTGATAGCCCGACTATCAACACACATCCTCAAACTACCATCCTTCTTAGGTGTGAGCAATGCAGGCACGGCACATGGACTTGTACTTTCCTGGATGAGTCCTTTCTTTAACAGCCCTGCAACTATTTCATTCAATGCTTCATTTTCTGTGGGGTTCATTCGGTAATGTGGGAGGTTCGGCAGGCTAGTTCCTGGGATTAGATCTATTTGGTGTTGAATGTCTCGCAAAGGTGGTAAGCCATCAGGGAGGTCTTCGGGAGCAACATCTGAAAATTCTTCTAACAAAACCTGAAGCTCTTTCGGTATAAGTTCAGAATTTAAGCTTACCTCCTTTGTCAAAAGCAAGAATATGGTTCTGTAGTCTTGAGAATCTATTATGAACTCTTTCCAGCTATTACTGATAGTAACGGCACATGTATGTTGTTTCTTCAGTTCAGCCCAAGGTGTAGGAGGTATAATAATTTTCATACTATTCCAAACGAATGAGTAAGTATTATCCCTCCCATGATGGGTAGCATCAACATCAAATTGCCAAGGTCTCCCAAGAAGGATGTGACATGCATCCATCTCAATCACCTCGCAAGCTACTACGTCTTCATAACTCTTACCAATAGATACTGGGACAAGGCAAACTTCTGAAACTGTTACTGAAGGACCATCTTTGATCCAACCCAATTTATATGGTTTCGGATGTGGCTTGGTGGGGATGTTGAGGTGTTGCACCAAAGCTTTAGAGACAATATTGTCACAGCTACCATTGTCAATAATGAGCTTGCATACCTTGCCAAGTATGCTACAGTAAGCCCGAAAAATGTGATTACGCTGAACATGGTTCTTATCTTCTGCAGTATATAGGAGTCGTTGTACTACAAAACTCAAATGCTCACCAACCTCTTCTGCTACCTCAATATCTTCTTCATGGAATTCTTCACTCTCCTCCCCTGTATTTTCGTCTATCAAGTTAACAGACCTCCGAGCCCTACACTCATTTGATCGATGACCATTTTCACCACACTTAAAACACTTTCCAACGAAGGGCTTAGCATATGGATTTGATGTTGTGTTTTGTGGTTGGGAGTTTCCTTCCTGCCTTTGACGTTGTGTTTTCGAATGGCCAGACTCATTTGTTTGTGTGTGTTGGGTAATAGGTTGGTGGGTAGTGGAGTTTTGGGGTGGAATTGTTGATGTGGTCTTAGGAAGAGTTGGAGTATATTGTCTGCGTTGGCTTGATTGTGCGAGAAGTGTTTCTGCTTTAATGGCCATGTTGTACGCCTCATCAACTGACCAAATAGGTGAAAGCGCCATCCTTTCCCGAATGTTAAATCTCAGCCCTTCAATATAACGTGTCGTTTGCTGTTCCGGAGTTTAAGATAAATTACAACGAGCACCCAATCTGTAAAATTCCTCAGTATACTCATTCACGCTACGAGCGCCCTGTGAACACCTTTGATACTTTTGGAATAGTTGTTGCTGGTAATCAGGGGGCAAGAACCTTGCCATCATAAGTTTCTTCATCTTTCTCCAGGAACTGATAACCATTTTACCATGCCTTCGTCTGTTATTTTGGGTCATCTCCCACCAAGCAGCAGCTCCACCTTTCAACTTATGAGCCACATATTTAGCTTGACGATCTTCAGGAACTTCTAGCATCTCAAAACATTTTTCAACTTCATAAATCCAATCGAGGAAAGCTTCAACATCAAGATTTCCATCGAAACGGGGTAAATCCACTTTTGGTCGATACTGTTGTTGGCCATAAGCAAGGGGTGTTTCTTCTTCTTCAGAATCACTACTGCTCATATTCCCATGAGTTGGATTGACTTGCGGCATCATTCTAGCATGTTGTTGTCTTCTATGGTTGATGGCAGGAAGTGCTCCGCTCCGTCAAGTCGAAGGCTAATGTTAGCAAGGATGTTTCGAATTTCTTGAAAATCCCTGTTATGGTTGTCAGTCTGCATTTGCAACGCTGCCCAAAGGGCGTCTACACCACGGTCACCGCCGGTGGGTGGATTGTTTCCATCGTTGTTGATACCGTCGTGTGCCATATTGGGTCGTGACAAGTGGAGAGGGTCGTGCCACTATCTCGGTTGTCGCCTAGGAACTTGGCTCTGAATACCAACTGATGCAGGACGAGGAAACGAGACTCCAAATGTTAACAGAAAAGAGCACTTGCATTAAGCAATAAAATTCTGGGTACAAGTTGATCCTTTAACTTGGCCAGCAAAAGGCTTTAAATAGAGATTACATAGAAGATTAATTAATGAGCAGAACATAGGAAATGAAATAACAGCAGATTTCAAAAAGAACCATTAATGTATTCAAGGTGCATGAGTGCCTGTTGAGCTCTTCCTTCCTGTTCATTCATTTACTCATGTCTGGTTGGCAGAATACCAAGAGTCCCTCCGCTATCAACGGGTTTGAGTTCCTCAACAGCGAAAGCGTCGAGGGCCAAAAGAGTTTGCTAACAAAAGGAGAAGCGAGCAGAATTGCTGCAACTCTTGCTGGTCGGGTCGAGTTCGACACCAGCAGGCAGCTCGGGAACGTCATCGAGCGACACCGGGGAAAGTGGCTCGGGATGCACTACGACTCCCTCATGGCCCCGATCACTTTCCCTTTCTCGAGCCTCCTCACCGCATTCTTGGGCTACTACCAGGTTATGCCCGGACAGATCTGCCCGAACGCGCACCGGATAATCGCGTGCTTTCCCCAGATCTGCAGTCGGCACAACTTAGCCTGCACCATGGAGCTGTTCAACTTCGTTTACCAGGTGAAGGTGTTGGCAGCCGCGTACGGGGGTGGATTCCTGATGACTCAGTCCCGAGCAGACAAGTGCTCGATTGAGGGGCTGCCCGGGAATAACCGGGGGTGGAGAAACCGGATCTTTTCGGTGAAATACGATCCATGGATCCTCCCGGTCGAGAGGGTCTGGAGTCAGCGTTTCCGAAAACAAGTTATCCCACCCGAGACTCAGGCCCTTATTGATGCCGTTACCAAAATCTCGGGCGAGATTTACGAATATCAAATCTTCAAGACGCCCGAGTCCCTCGAAGCGGCCAACTTGCCCGAGCCCGTATACGATATGCCCGAGAAGTACAAGCCCGAACCCCGGGGCGTTACGATCGCAAGAATGCCCGCCCGGGGAAAACGAAAGGGCAAAGGTTCAACATTAACCTTCTTTTCCGACCTTAATAGCCCGACCGGGCCTTTAACTCGATCTAACCCTTTCTTTTGTTTGCAGAGATGGCCGGTTTTGGAGATGAAGACATCCCACTGCGCCCGGTGGCCAAGATCTCACTCGGCAAGAAGAAAGCCCAGGCCAAACCGGCCGGGGAAAAGGAGATCCCAGTCGCCCGACCTATAGGGGCATCGACCGTCACCACGGCTGAAGGCTACGTGGTGGACGCCTCGAAGGTCCTGGTCGCCCGAGTGGCGGTCGGGAAGGGCAAGGAGAAGACGACGGAGAAGAACGTCTCCGAGACCGGGGCCCTGAAACGGCGCCGTGAGCAGCACAGCCTGACGCCCTCAGGCGGGGGCAGCAAAGGCGGATCTTCAATCCTCGCCCGGATCGGAAACGCCGGGTCGGCCAAGGAGGACATTTCTAAGCTGACCCCGAGCCAGGTAGCCGAGAAAATCGGTCACGACTTGGCTGAGGTAAACATGTTTTTGTCTTTCAAGTTTTCTCTAAAGTAACTCCACTCGGCTAACTTGATCGTTTTGTGCACTGCAGATCTCCCGAGCGGCCCAATTTCTTCAACAACGAGCCTTACAGGCCAACGAAGCCGAGGCCTTGAAGAAAGTCGCCAACCGGCGACTACAGGAGATCCGGGACCTGGAGGCCGAGCTCAAAAAGGTTAAAGCCGAGCGGGATCTCTCGGAGCAGGTCGCCCAGCAGGCGATCGGGGAAGCGGCCGAGCTAAAGGCTCGTCAAAACGACCCAGACAAACTCGCCCGGCATCTCTTCCGGGATAACGATTCGGGCACTCGTTTTCTTCGATCCGTTCGGGGCACGGAGATCGGAGAAAAGCTTGTATGGACGTTTGGCCGGTGGGCGTACAAAGCCGGCCAACGGAAGATGCGCGACCAGACGCGGAAGATTATGGAACAAGCCCTCGACGGGGATGATCTTCAACTGGTTTTGACTACGCTTCCCGACGAAATACCCGACCCGGGGCCTGCACCGTTCGAGCCGAAAGAACAACCCAAGGCGAGTGAAGTCGTGGCTACCCCGAGCGGAGCGGATTTGCTGAAGAAGAGCGATGCCGAGGCGAAGAAGTAGAATAGGTTTAAATTTTACTTCTTTTTGTAAGTGACGCTAGTCGGGAGCCCGGTCCCGATTTTGTACCGGGCACTCTTTTCAGTCAATAAAACTCGTTTTTTGTTTAACTTGTGTCGTTCGTCTCTCTTTTCCGCACTTCTATTTTAGTTATGCACGTGCCGACCTTAAATGCTCGACCTTATGGCCTTTTGGCCCGGTCATGCACTACTCGACTCGTTCGACAGCCGACCTTACGGCCTTATGGCCCGGTCGTGCGTCCATATCTTCGACGTCAAGCTGACCAACCCGATCGGGTTTACCCGATCTTCAGACCTTGTCGAAATTTTGAAAATTTTGAAAATGAGTAAGCCTCTATGGTCGGGTTTCTCCCGAGCAACGGGCCTGCAGATACTTCCTTCATCCCAGCCCCCACACTATTGTACCTTCGAGGCACGAGTGGGTGCGATAGTGGAAAGAAGTTGGACGGATCGGGGAGTTGCTGAGAGCTCCTAGCTTTCCCGATCAGTGGCGCGACCCAAGTGTCCGCCGAAGAGGAGCGCGTATGACCGGTCGATAGACTCACCCGGTCGATGTATCTTTTCGATGAATTAAACTGGGCGCAATGAAGGTAAAGAAAATAACCGACCGGGCCGCCGTATGCAAACGGTCGAGCAATCACCGATCGTATATACATTAAACCTTCTCGCTCGCAGGCGGTTAAATAAATATTTACAATGCTAAATTTAATTACAAATGACGACCGGGACTAACTCGTAGGTCGAGCCCCCACTTCGTCCAAAGATTACAAAAAATAGGCTAATGCCTAAACATAACGAGGTGCTCGGAATTCCAAGTCCCCTCGATTACCCGACCGGTTGTTGTCTCCAGTCGGTATGTACCCGGCCGTATAATAGCGCTGATGATGTACGGCCCTTCCCAATTTTGAGCTAGCTTTCCGCCCTCCAAAGGTTGACTGGCCTCCCTTCGTCGTAGAACGTAATCTCCCACCTGAAAATAACGAGGGTTGACCCGGACGTCCTTTGAACTCTTGACTCGCTTCTGATACTCGGCCATACGCCGAGCGGCTAACTCTCTTTTTTCCTCGACCCCATCAAGATCCACGACCATCGCGTGTTCGTTCTCCTCCGCATTGTAGGTTCTTTCTCGATCGGTCGGGATCCAAGCCTCGATCGGGAGTTGGGCTTCTGCTCCATAAACCAGGGCGAAAGGGGTCTCCAAAGTAGCTTCCCTCGGGGTCGTCCGATAAGTCCACAACACATATGGAAACTCATCGGCCCAACTACGACCAGCCGAGTGTAGCTTCTTTTTTAGACCTTCCAAAATCGTCCGGTTAGCATTTTCCACTTGCTCATTTCCTTGCGGGTAAGCCACCGACGACCGGACGTGGGTCGTCCCGATCGTGGCCAAGAAGTTTTGGAAATACTGGCTTACGAATTGGCGGCCGTTGTCGCTGATGAGATGTACGGGCACACCAAAGCGGGAAATCACATTGCGCCAAAAGAAACGAGCACATTGCTGAGAAGTGATCGTGGCTAAGGGCTCGGCTTCTACCCACTTGGAAAAGTAATCGATGGCGACAATCACGAACTTTCTCCGACCGGAGAGCTGAGGGAAAGGGTCCAGGATATCTACCCCCCACCTAGCGAAGGGAATTGCAGTCGTGACCGGCTGATAGAAGGTTGCCAGTCGTCCAGGCATCCGGGCAAACAGTTGGCACGTCTCACATTCCCGAGCTAACTTTTCACAGTCTAGCTAGAGGGACGGCCAATAGTACCCGATCAGCATGATACGACGGGCTAATGATCGGCCTCCTTGATGTGAAGAACATATCCCCGAATGCAATTCCTTCATGACCAGATGGGCCTCAAATGCGGTCAAGCAACGCATAAGAGGGCCTCCGTACGATCGCCTGTAGAGACGACCGTCCAAGACTTGGAACCTCGGGGCTCTAAGCTTGGCCTTCCGAGCACGCTGGGGGTCGTCCGGAAGTCGACCGTGCTCGAGGAACTCCTTCAGATCGGTGATCCAATTGTCTTCTACCGGCTGGATTGGATTGACCGGTAGGCGATGGATGCTATGTCTCGGGATCACCAAAATCCGAGCTATCTTTGACATATGTTCCGGGGCGTCTTGAGCCAACTTAGACAAGATGTCCGCGTCAGCATTATCCAATCGGGGTATGTGCCGAACGGTATACCGAATTGAGCAAGCTTCTCCATGACCAGGTCTCGGTATAGCTCCAGACGCTCTCCATTGACTTCGTAATCTCCGAGAACCTGCCCGACCACGAGCGCAGAATCTGTTTGAGCTCGAATGTATTCAGCCCCCAGGTCCCGAGTGCACTGTAGGCCATTGATGAAGGCTTCATACTCGGCTTCATTGTTTGTCGGATGGAACTGATACATAAGAGCAAAGTAAACTTTGAATCCTTCGGGGCTCGTGACCACTACTCCCCCTCCTGCTCCTTTCTTGCTACTCGAATCATCAGTAGCTAACGACCACCACTCAGCCTCGGGATCCGCAACCTGGGGTGGTCGGGTATCCCGGGCGGTGCACTCGACCAAGAAATCAGCCAAAGCTTGACCTTTGATGGCTGGTCTCGGTCGGTATTCGATCGCGTACTGGGTCAGCATTAACGCCCACTTGACTAGGCGACCGGACGATGAAGCAGTTCGGAGGACTGGCCCGATCAGCTGATCGGTCAACACGCGAATCGCTCGACCCTGGAAGTAGGGAGCCAACTTCTTCGCGGCAATGTACAAGGCGTAGACGACCTTCTCTAACCGGGAGTACCGGAGCTCGGGACCATGTAGCGCGTGGCTTACATAGTACACCGGTCGCTGGACCCCTTCCGGATCGGTTCGGCACAATACTGCGCTTACTGCACGATCGGAGATGGTGAGGTACACGTCTAGCTCTTCTCCGAGCTCGGGCTTTGAGAGTACGATTGGTGACATGAGATACTCCTTCAGCTCATCAAAAGCCGCTCGGCATTCTTCGTCCCAGACGAATCCATTAACTTTTCGCAATACCTTGAAGAAAGGTTGAGCGCGCTCGGCTAACTTAGAGAGGAACCGGCTGAGGGCTGCCAACCGACCGGTCAATTGCTGGACTTCCCGAACGGTAGAAGGTGGTTGCATGTCCAGAATCGCTTTTACTTTGGCCGGGTTGGGCTCAATTCCTCTCTTGGTCATCATGTAGCCGAGGAACTTGCCGGTCTGAACCGCAAATGTGCACTTGGTTGGCTTTAGCCGCAACTGGTACTTCCTCATGATCTGGAAGCACTCCCGAAGGTCCCGAGTGTGGTCGGATCGGTCCCGACTTTTGACCAGCATATCATCAATGTAAGCTTCCATCGTTCGGCCCAGCAGATCGGCGAAGAGCATATTGACCATTCTCTGGTAGGTCGCTCCCGCATTTCGGAGGCCGAACGGCATCACTCAGTAGCAATACAGCCCATCCGGGGTCACGAAGGCTGTCTTGCTTTCATCTTCATGGTGCATCATGATTTGATGATAACCCTTGAATGCATCCATGAAACTCATTAACTCGGCCCCGGCCGTCTCGTCGACCATCTGGTGGATACTCGGTAGAGGATACGGGTCGAGCGGACAGGCCTTATTGAGGTCGGTAAAATCAATGCACATCCTCCAAGCTGGGGGCTTAGGAACAAGGACAATGTTGGCCACCCACTCGGGATAGATCACCGGTCGGATGTGCTCGATCGCCGCCATCTTCTTGACTTCTTCTCTAACAAACTCGCGGCGATCGGAAGAAAGGTGCCGGGTTTTTTGCACGACCGGCTTTGCTGCGGGATCGACGGCTAGCTTGTGACAAATTACCGATCGATCGATCCCGGGCATGTCTTCGGGCCCCCATGCAAAGATATCGGCATACTCCCGGAGTATGGCCAAGATTTCCGCTCGGAGCTCGGGGGTGAGGGCCCGGCTAATCTTAATCTTCCTATCCGGTCAGTCCTCGGATAGGGGAACTTCTTCTATCTCTTCGGAAGGCTCAGGCTGCTCCTTCCGATCCTTAGCCTCCTCTTTGGCTATGGTATTCACCCGAGAAGACTGACCGGAGTCACGTCTATTGACCGCTCGGGTGTAACACTTCCGGGCGGATTGGACGTCGCCGCGGACTACGCCGACCCCGTTGGGGTTGGGGAATTTCATGCACAAGTGGGGCATAGAAATTATCCCACCGATCTTCATAATGGCGGGTCGGCCCAAGATAATGTTGTGGACGCAATGGAGGTTGACCACAACAAACTCTAGCTCCGTCTTGATCGACTTCGGGGATGTGCCGATCTCAACCGGGAGCGTTATTTTTCCCTCGGGGTACACAAGAGCCCCGGTAAAACCCGACAGTGGTACACCGACCGGAGTCAACTCCTTCCTGTCAAGTCCAAGTTTCTCGAAAACGTCCAAATAAAGGACGTTTACACTGCTGCCAGTGTCTACCATAACCCTCTGGATGTCCGTCCCTTTGACATCAATCGTGACCACGAGCGCCTCCATACCATGGTCACCGCTGCTGGGTTGATCTTCGAGGGTGAAGGTTATGGGCTCCATCTTCTGCCTCTTCCCGGTCTCCCGGGAATCCACTATGGCGACCGGGCAATTACTCCGCGGTCGGGAAGCGTCTTCCAATCCACCGAAAATGACGTGGATGGTCGGCTTTCCTGCTGGTCGGCTGCTAGACGGAGGGTCAGGGTCCCGTCGGTCATCGCGACGATCATCTCTTCGGTCCTGACCTAACCGATCGGAGCGTCCCTCACGATCAGAGCGATCGGAACGGTGATGGGAACGCCGGTGATCTCTCCGATCGGTGTTCCTCTTGGGGTCTTCTCTCCTCCCCACACATTTGTCCAACTTCCCAAGATTGAGCAAGTCCTCCAACAGTTGGCGCAAGTGGGTACACTCTTCAGTGTCATGCCCGGCACATCGGTGGTAAGCGCAATGCTTACTCTTGTCGGGGTCGTCTCGATCGGGATGGGGGAGTTTGATAAGATTGCAGGACTGGGCATACTGCATGACCTCCGCTGCGGATCGGTTCAGGGCCGTGAAATCACCAGGCCTGGTGCGGGATCGGGGATGGTCATCACCCGATCGGTGTTCCGCCCGGCCGGCCGGTTTACGGGACGAAGACCCGACCTCCTGCGAGCGCTTTACGGCATTCGCTTCACCGGCGTTGGCATAATCTGTGACCCTTCGGAGGGCCTCCTCATACGTGGCCGGGGGGTGTAGAATGAAATCCTGGTACAGATAACCCGCCCGGAGAGAGATGTGAAGCATATGGGTAGCGGTCGCATCATCCATGGGCTCGACCACCCCGACCGCCGCCTTCCATTTGACGAGGAAGTCGGTCAAGCTCTCCCCTTCAAGCTGCTTGGCCTTCTCCAGGTACATATAAGGCTTCCTCACCACCTTGGAAGTGATGAACTTCCTCACAAACTTGATCGCCAAGGTGTCAAACTTGTCGATCGAACCAGGCTGTAAGGTCCGGAACCATTCCGCCGCTCGACCGGTAAGCGTGGAATAAAATTCCCTACACATTACGGCGTCTGACACGCCCTTCAGCATCATATTGCTGTAGAAGTCATTGACATGGACCTCGGGGTCCGTCCGGCCATCATAACTCTTCTCTCCAGAGACCTTTAAATCAAGCGGGTAAGGCTGAGCCATCACCGCCGCTGTAAAAGGCGTCTGGTGCAAGGTCGATTGGTCGACCGGAGGTGTTGCAAGGTGCGCGTTTCTGAATTGCTCAAACTTCGCCTGGAGGTTGTAGAGCAATCCTCGGGTCTCGTTGAGCTCGGCGGCTTGGGCAGCTTGAGCTACGTCCCGAGCGCGTCATCGTCGATGAGATCTCGACCCGCTATGCCCGGATGAAGCCTCCTGGCTGGCCTCCTGCATCTGTACATCTTCTTGCTGGCGGTTCGGGTCTTGGGGCCCCAAACGCTGCCGCATCTCCGGTCGAAGACGATCAAAAGCTGCCGCTCGGGCAACTTCTTCGGGGTCCTCTGCTTGGGCGGGAACCTCGGCCGCTTGCTGGGCCTGCCACGGTGCCTCCATCGCATCAGCACCCCCCGACCCCAACCGCGAACGAGCCGAGCGTCGAGCCCGGGAAGCGGACTGATGCTGCGGCTCTACCTGTGCGGCCGGGTAAACTGGAGGGGCGGCGGCTGGAGCCGTGTACGCAGGCGTATATGGTGGATATCCAACCGGGGGAGTGTAGTACATCGGTTGGCCAGGCCAATACCCGTATGGCGGAGGTGGGACCGGGTATGGATATTGGCCGGGATACATCATCGGCTGTTGTGGATATGGCTAACCGGGTGTTAGGTATCCCGGTTGAATGAAGTTCACCGGCTGTTGGGCAGCCGGGTATGTGTTGGATGGATGTGGTGGTGAGAGATTAAGATTCAAGTCCACCGTCTGACCTTGCTGTTGGGTGGCGTGGTGATCGGATGAGCTCGCTGCATCCACCTGGTCGTCAGCGAAATTGTTGTATGCCCACGGATACATCATTGGAAAGGAACCGAGTGCTCGTCAAGACATTGCTTTCTTGCACGGATCCCCACGGACGGCGCCAAAATGATACTGCTAATTCTACGTAAGTAATAGTTAAATAAACCCGAGACTAATTAAAGCAAGTAAATATCTTTATTGATCACGGTAAAGGCCCTAAGTACAATCTACTTGGTTGCTCTGAGTGCCGACTGACTGCGGTCGGGATTCTCTAGTAACAACCTATCGATCGTCCAAAAGTCCTCTACACTGTAGCTACTGTGGGTATTTATAGCCGCTGCGCCGGGAACACAAATCCGGTCGTTCGGCATGCTCTCCACGTAGCCACCACGTGTCATCCTCCCGGGCGCCCTGTCTATCGTCGCAAGGAACCGCCACGTGTCCTTTGCCAGCTCTCGCGCCAAAGGGCTACCGCTCGGTGGTCGACACTATCAGTCGGGCAACTCCCGGTCAGATCCCGACCGGGTTCCTCACAAGAAGCCCGACCTGTTACCTGCAAAGACAAGAAGAAAAAGACAAAGGCATACCAACCGGGGTAAAATAATGTCGGTCGGGATATTCCCTACCAAATGGATTACATATCTGTGCGGGATATAGCTTCAAATCGGACATCTTAGACCCATAAATGTGTCGAAGAGGTCAACTGTGAAGGAAGTAGAAATGATATCACGAAGATATGCATACAAAGATGAATCAATGCTTGAATTTATTATTATTATTATTATTTTTGGTGAGATTGCATTGTTCGAACAAAGATCCCCAACATGTGAGAAGTGAAGAAAACCTAGCTAAGAGATGAGAGCAGAGAGGTAGTTGTGAGTGGAGTGGAGATGTCAGTGTGTCTTAGTGAGTATATAGAGTAATACGCAAATTATGCCGTGGAATCGTGTTCACCGAGAATGGTGAACACAAGTCAAAACGACGTCGTTTTTAGGCAAAAAAAAAAAAAAATCGCGGATGTGGAGTTAACGGCGCGTTACTGATCAAATTATGAATTTTCTGTTATGAGATTATGAATTTTATGAAAATTCATAATCTCATAACAGAAAATTCATAATCGCATAACAGAAAATTCATAATCTCACAACTGAAAATTCATAATCTCATAACAGAAAATTCATAATCTTATAACAGAAAATTCATAATCTTATAACAGAAAATTCATAATCTCATGGTTCCAAAGTGAATGTGTAGGCATGGTTCCAAAGTGAATGTGCAGGCATGGATTCATAATTTATGAATGTCCGTGATTTCGGACGGGAATATGTAGGCATGGTTCCAAAGTGAATGTGCATGCATGAATTCATAATTTATGAATGTCCGAAACTCCGAAATTATGAATGTAATGAAAATTCATAATCTCATAACAGAAAATTCATAATCGCATAACAGAAAATTCATAATCTCATAACTGAAAATTCATAATCTCATAACAGAAAATTCATAATCTCATAACAGAAAATTCATAATCTCATGGTTTCAAAGTGAATGTGTAGGCATGGTTCCAAAGTGAATGTGTAGGCAGTCACGTAATTAAAAAAAAAAAAAAAAAAAAAAAAAAAAGATAACGGTGCACTAACACCGTTGGAACCGTGTTCACCATGAATGGTGAACACGGTTCCATGGCATAACGTCTGAGAGTAATAGAGGTGGGCCGGGTCTATTGTGTGGACTCTCAATTTGGATTGAAATATATACCTTCATATTTGATAATGTTGGACTCATTAATTGCTCCAAAAAACCGAGCCCAATATAGTTATATCCAATAGTTATTGATGGTCCACACAAGTTGTATGAACCATATTTTGTATACTGTAAAATAATGTACATTCAGTATAAAAATAATGTATATTGTATTCAAGAGATGTACATTATTTTTGTACTGAGTGTACATTATATTATATAATGTACATACAGTACAAAAATAATGTACATTTAGTATATTAAAAATGTAGTTTTTGTTATGGTTCACATAACATTGTGTGGACCATGGTCCACACAATAATTTGCCCATTATATATCTATATGTACGTCCATACATATCCATATATGGTATTAAAATTATGAGTGAATATATTTTTTTTTAATATTATTGACTCCCTATTGAAGAACAAAGAGCTGATATCGCCTCCACTGAAGTTCATTCCCACAACCTCTCTTATAAGGGAGCAACGTGGTGTCATTGGACTACAAGATATATATTTATTATGCTTTTTATGCTATTTTTATGCTTTATATATTTATTGAGTGGTTTTAGTATCATAAAATTTGTTATTTCATAATATAACAAACATAATTTAAATACTTATAAAAAGGCTAAGTTACTAGTTTATTTTAGAGTTTTTTCCCAAAATGGTCCCTCGACTATCGCTCATTCTCAATTTTGCATTTCGACTTTTAATTGCACCCAATGTGGTCCCTTGACTTTTAAAAACTCCCCCAAATTGGTCCTCCGTTAGAAATTCCGTCTATTGAGTGGTAAAATGAAGGGCATTTTTGTCCGTTTACCTATTATATGCCTAATATACTCTAAAAAATAGTCGAGGGACCATTTTGAGAATAGTCGAGGGACCATTTTGGGAAAAATTCATTTATTTATTTCTATTTTTTAAGACTATCATATTAGAATTTCTATAGATTTTTTTTTCTTACAAATATAAATATTTTTTAAACTTTCTCTACAATTTTTTCCTTCTGTCTAAACATACAAATTGTTCCTCTATCCCTATCAAGTTTTACAATAAGTTTTGTACTTTGGTAAACAAGTTTAACTTTCAAATTTAAGTTTATTAATATTCATATATAAAATACAAACAAACTTCAAAATGACAAGAACTTGTAATATTGAAAAATGATGAGGCTTTTAGGTTTAAAATTGCTTGTTTTGTGCTAATTATTTTTGCATTTGGTTTATTTTACTTGTCCTTTAACACATAAAATTGATAGCTATAGTTATAGACTCTCTTTAGCATGATGTACTTCTTGGTAGATAGGCATTTGGAAATGGTAGTTATGATTTGTACTAACTTTGGAATGAAACTAATGGCCTTGCAAGTTAAGTTAAGCCAACTTTTCAAAAATATTTTCTAAGATTTTGTCATTGACCGAGAAGTGACGCGTACTTCTCAGTTCCAAGAAGTGCTAGAAGCATAGCAATTGATTGTAAAAATAATAATTTTATTTTCAAAGGCATACTGACCGAGAAATGAAGCGTACATTTTGGGTGTCTAAACTGATAAAAATAGTAATGTTATTTTTAGTGGTAAAAATAATATTTAATGTGATACATAGTGATTGATTGTCTATTGAAGTTTGTGTGTGTGTGTGGGGGTATATATATATATATATATATATATATATATATATATATATATATATATATATATATATATATATATATATATATATATATATATATATATGAACATAAAAAGTATATGAGTATTATATTTTTGAAACTTACGGAACTTATTGTAAAATTTGATAGGAATAGAGGGAAGTTGGTATGTTTAGATAGAAGGAAAATATTTGTAGAGAAAGTTTAAAATTTTGACTTTTGATTGTGGATTTTAACTATTTATATTTGTAACAAAAAAATGTATAGAAATTCTAATTTGATAGTCTTAAAAAATGGAAATAAACAAAAATGAAATAAATAAATGAGTTTTTCCCAAAATGATCCCTCGACTATTCCCAAAATGGTCCCTCGACTATTTTTCAGAGTACATTAGGCATATAATAGGTAAACGGACGAAAATGTCCTTCATTTTAACACTCAATAGACGGAATTTCTAACGGAGGACCGATTTGGGGGAGTTTTTAAAAGTCAAGGGACCACATTGGGTGCAATTAAAAGTCGAAATGCAAAATTGAGAATGAGCGATAGTCAAGGGACCATTTTGGGAAAAAACTCTTTATTTTATATCCAAATAGTAGAATATGTTTATATTTTAAAAGTATTTTTTACTTAAATTTTTTGTTTTCAAGATAATCTGGTTTTTTCTGACTTCTTGTCCAACTATTGATTTGCAATTTATTGTTTTCTATTAACACTATAATGTTTTTTTTAATTTGCCTTAATTAAGAGAATCATGTTAATATATTTAACCTGATTGCATCTATATCTGTTTTTGAAATTGTACTTAATCAATTTACTTTCCAATTCTTTTTTTATCAAAAATTTCAATTTGATTGTTTTCTTCTAATTCCTAATATGTTTGTTTGTGAAGTCTTGTCCAATAATTAGAAACAATAAATTGAAAAAAGATAATTTCCTTAGTTTATTTTACTAAAATTTAAAATCTACATATCAAACTCTACATTTACAACACTACATTGATTAAGTAAATAGCTTGGTGTTTTGTAATATAATGCCTATACTATAGCATTCAGATATTCAGCCCTTGTTGAGATTGTGTATGCTTTGAAACTTCATCATGCCAATACGGGGATAGCCTTGATGAAACAACTCTGTCCACTTAGTCTTTCATCTGTAACAAAAACCACTTGAAAAACATGCAAGATAAATAGAATAATAGCATTGGATTAACAGTAATAAAGGCCAAAACCACAAAATAAATATGATAGCCAATAGCACAATCCACAAAACATCAAATAAAACAGTCATTAGAAAAGTAACATAACAAACAAAACAGTTTAAATGTCAGGTCTCTGCTTGTCCATCCCACTTCAACTACCTATTACATCTTTTCTTGTTTCACAGCCAGAATCTTAGACTTTTTAAGTTGCTTAGATGAAGAGAACTGGTCAAGAAGACATCTTTTAGGAGTGTCTGAATCTTCAGATTCAGTTCCCTTTTTTAGTCTTTTGAGTGACAGTCATGGACTACTCACTTCATCTCCTTTGGATCCATCCTGAAAAGTCAAGATACATTACATCATTAATATAAATGTCAATGTAGTCTTGCATAATAATAAAAATAAAAAAAAAAAAAAAGGATAATGTTATGTCAATTCATTAATATAACTGTGTCACTACCTCATCAGAGTCTTCATTTGATTCTTCATCCTCTTCAATCATCCTGCTTATGAGGTCCTTGTCCTGATTATCATTTAGCTTAGAGCAAATAGGTAGCAACTAAATCATCATGCCTTAGTACTCGCATGACATTAAAAGGCGTTGTAGGGCCACACCTTTCATCCTTTTTAATAGCAACTTTGAATATCATTTTCATGACAATGAGGCCTTCCAATTCTGGTGTACCACCATACTTTACCTATAAATATATTAGCAAACACATTAGGTTGTTATACATGGTATTACATAAACAGAGACAGTTTGTAGTTTACACTGTTTGAACTTGGATTAATTTACTTGTTCATACTTCTCAAAGAGCAATGTGGCTGGTACACCCACGAATTCTGAGCACTCCTTATCCCAGATTAAGAAGGGAGCATCTGTAGTTGCATCCATCACCCTAACTGTAAGCTTATACATTATTGTTCCTTTCTGAAACTTTTTATGACACTTAGTACACAAAAGCCAACCACCATCATCATTTTTTAATTACTTGTTACATCCAGCAGCCAGACATGAAGTGTAATACCACTGTCCTGAGCCCTCTATGCCAAGAATTTCAGCAGGCACATACCATTCACCTTCCTGTATTTTTTTTTTAAAATTACTAATCTTAATAGAACTCACAGATTCTGGGCATTTGAACAAAAAACTGGTTTCCTAAATTCATTTGTCTGAATATAAAATAGATGTCTGACCTTTTGTTGCATTAAGAGTTCAGCTATGGTAGTTACAACCACACAACCATCCCTAAAATCACTTAGGCGAGTAGACTGTGAGAGGACAGTGGTAGTAGTAACACTACGCACTGGACTGCTTTGCAGAGTAAGCCTAAGTGAACAAAAAAATAAAACATTAGTAGAAACTATATATATATATATATATATATATATATATATATATATATATGCTAAGTATAGCTTAGAAAAGTATACACAGTAGGAAGAAAGTAGACATACTTAAATCTGAATTGAAGAAACTCTTCAGAATTGTGATTTATCCATAGTTTGGTGACATCGTACGAATTGGTGATCCTTACTTCACCTAAAAAGAAACATTGGATTAATAATGTCATTAAAATATATATTTTATATCAAATTAAACTCATTACCATTCACAGTCTTAGCCCTGCACAATTGAGTTACCACAATGAGTGGTTCTTGAATATCTTTATTATAGAACTGATGAATGGCAACCACATGTTCATCCCAAACAGTACACTTTAATATGTTGTCACTATATATATAACTAAAAGTTAGTAGTTAAAAGAAAACAGTGTATGAATATGCTGCTAAGACAAACTTACTTAGTGTCGGCTATTAGGAAATCAATTAGAGTGGAGGCTTTTCCACCAATGATCTTTTGCAGTGGAGAGTAGATTTCCACAATTCTTCCCATAACATCTTTAGCCCAAAAAAAAAAAAATTTTAAAAAAAGAATAGGTTAGTCAAAACCCTTGAAAGTCTTAATCTAAGAAAAAATAAATAGATTTACTTACCAAAAAGTTCCTTGTCATTGATTTCTTCAGGATTCATTAAAGACTCAAAAGACCTTAGCCTAAACATAAAATTAGGAAATTGTTTCTTCGGATTCTCTTTTACAACAGTGTTGTAATTGAACTTGATGAGGTACTTGTGTGAAGTTGTTTTATACGTATAGTAATTAGTAACCACAAGAAAATTCTTCACAGCATAAACTTTTCCTTCTTTCAGAATTGCCCGATATTTTTCCACTTCTTCTTTGGAGATATTAGCATGTATATAGGTTCCATACAGTTTTAAAAAATGGATTCAGACTGGATTTTTTAAAACAAAAAAATAGTAAGCATGTAAACTATATTCAAAACTGATTTTTACCTCTGAATCAACGAATATACATTCCTTGCTTTTCATGACTTGACCTCCCCGGACTTCTGGTACTTCATAGGTACGCACTAACCGCACTCTTATTGCTCTTTTCGTATGCAGTGAACTAATGGCCTGGACTGAGACATATTGTGAAGGCATTGTTGGTTTACAGTGGTGCAATATCACGTATGGAAGAAACTGAAGGTGAAAGAGTTGATCTCAATCTACCCCTTTATACAGAGGTAGAATCTGATCAGGACTGATCATAGAGAAACGAAAAGTCCTCAATCAAGACTGATCATAGAGAAACGAAGAGTCCTCATCGGAACAATAAGCTTAATGATTATGTTCTTTCAATTTCAAATAATATTTTATTTTAGCTATTTATTCAGTCCTAATCAGATTATGTATTATGTTATGTAATATATCTATAACTGTTTGTACTTCTTTGTAGATATAGATAGACTTAATTAAGCTGCACACGTTCTCCAACAACGCTATAATAACGCGTTTACATTGTCCGATAGTTCCATAGCTGTCTAAATTGAAGCATGATTAAATACCATTAAAAAAAATTAAACACTTCAAACGTCAAGAGTAAAACGACGCAGTATTACTTGGGTGGGAATTTCGTAACAAAAAATAGTTGCTTTATTATAGAGTTTGATTATTCGCTAATTTTGTAAAATATATTTTCAGAATCTGGATTTGTTTTTTGAAAACAAAGAAATCATATTCATTAATGCATAATATCTGAAATACACGCAGGGGGTATAACAGACCAAGACCCCGAGCCAGACGATGAATCAGTTGCCCGTGCAAGGACATGAGCCACTTGATTCGCTGATCTCTTGACATGGCGAACAATAACGTTCCCGATGTCTCTAGCAATCAAAAGACATTGCTTCACAATTAAATCTACGTACGAATAACCCAAATTGCAAGAATTAAAAGCATTACAAAAAACTAAACAATCAGACTCTATAACTAGCCTCCCGTGGCCCATACCGCGTAGCCACGAGAGTGCCTCTTTAACCGCACACGTTTCGGCCATAAGTGGGTCCCGATCGCAACTGAGTCTGCCATTTCTGGCCGCCACAAAAGCACCATCATGATCCCGGATTACAGCTCCATAAAAAACACCGCCAGCCAATAATGTCGCATCAACATTGCATTTCAACTAACCTCTCGCTGGAGGAGTCCAGATTGTACAATCCGCCGTTGTCTGTTCACTAGCGCGTACTGGTGTATAAGCTGCACGCCATGAAGAAATCAACAGATTTATGTGATTACGTAAGGCCTCTATAGGCCACTCTTTGCCACGCCATACAGAATCATTCCTCGCCATCCATAATGACCAAATAATGGCAGCCAAACGTATAGCCTCCTCTTCCGTTGCGCTGGTAAGCATCGTTTCAATGAACGTCGGAATGGACCCCCCATGTAGTACGTCATCCCTTCCCCAAACTTGCTTCGCAATCCAACAATCACCCAACAGATGTTCGGCTGTCTCATCAAATTGTCGGCATAACGGGCACCCACCACCTATCCAAATGTGTTTCAATTTCAAATTTTCGCGGACCGGTAGAATCCCCCGTACACATCGCCACAACAAATTACGTACCTTAGGTGGGACACGAAGGTTCCAAAGTAGCTTCCAGGCTCGGAAAGAATTCGCATTACCAGTTTGGTTGATGATCGACGTAAGGAGTCTGTACCCGTGGCGAACATTGTACTCCCCACGCACGTCCCCCATCCAAAGCCAAGTATCGGGCAGATGGATTGATATGGGGGTTGCAAGAATTCGTCGCACATCCGTTGCGCTGAAAATGTCCCAAAGAACTTGTCCATCCCACTGCCCATTTGCATTCATCAGTCCATTGACTGTAGCCTCCTTTAACTCTTCCACACGTTCAGTGTCCAAACGGCGTATGGATTGATCAGCCACCCATGGCCAATCCCAAAGTTTTGTGGACCGCCCGTCACCAATCCGCCGTGCAAGGCCCTCCCTCAAAACATCTTGACCTGCTAAAATGCTACGCCATATATAGCTCGGGTTGTTGCCCAATTCTGCCTCCATAAAGCCGCATCGCGGGTAATATTTCGCTTTCAGTATTTGGCCAACCAAAGAATTTGGTGTGGTCAATAGCCGCCACCCCTGTTTGGCTAGTAGCGCAGTATTAAAAGCCCGTAGACTTTTAAAACCAAGACCCCCCTGACTCTTCGGAACACTCAGTCTTGCCCAACTCAACCAATGCACCCCACCAGTATTCGCAACCCCGCCACCCCACCAGTACCGGTTAAACAGTTTCTCGATCCTGTCGCATAACCGAGCCGGCAATAAGAAAATAGACATTGTAAATATTGGCAGAGCCTGAGCAACACTCTTAATTAAAACTTCTTTACCTGCTTTAGAGAGGAATTTATGTTGCCAGGAGTTCAGTCTTTCCCGTACCTTATCTTCAATAAAGCTGAAAGTGGCCGATTTATTTCGGCCTAGGACCGATGGTACGCCGAGAATTGCTTATGGTATAATTGGCTAGACTAGAACCTAAATTGCTATATAGTTAGTTGTGATTTGATTTATGGACCTTGTATTTGGATTTGTAGATAGAACCTCTGTAGCCTATGCATTTAGGTTTAGAATAACCTAAGTGTGGCATAACACCTCATTGAGTTTAAAGTTTGAATTCGCTTCCGCATTTCTTTGATTTTCTGTATTTAGAATTTGGGGGTGTTACAAGCTCCCGCAATCTGATTTGTTTATAAGTTAGGGTCCATTGGAGTATCTGCTAGCTTACTCCCAAGTATTCCAATTTCGTTTAGAAGATCTAGGATGTACTTTCATTGAGATATAACAATCCATTCCTTAGATTGAGCTACCTCCATGCCAAGAAAGTATTTGAGGAATCCTAGATCATTGATCTCAAATTCTTATGCAAGTAATCTCTTGAGGTTTAAAATCTCACCTAAATCATCTCTAGTTAGAATTATGTCATCTACATAGACAATGAGAATTGACAACTTTCCTGTTACGTTGAAGAGATTTTAACAAACAGGGTATGATTTGCTTGGCACTAAGTGTATCCAATTTTGACATTCGACTTTGCAAACCTATGAAACTATGACTGAGGTGATTATTTCAAGCTATAGAGAGATTTTTGTAGTTTGCATACCAGTCGTCCACTAGAGTTCTCTTTCAAACCTGGTGGAATTTCCATATATACTTCTTCTTCCAATTCTACATTTAAGAATACATTTGTTTTACATCCAGCTGATATAAAGGCCAATCACAATTCAAACAAGTGATAACAAAACTCTTACTATAATGAGTGTTTTATTTATTTATTTATTTATATTATTTTATTTGCAATACTACAGAGATTCTACTCCGCGGAATCAGCCACCTACACATGTACCATAAATACATAAATAAGTGTTGTAGTCTGGTTTATGAGTACACACAAAATTGAAAACTCAAACATGCCAGGCGTAAAAAGGCAAGGTTTTTTTGGGAAATTCTCTTTGAAAAAAGTCATTAAAGAAAATAATGAGTGAACTTTGAAAGAGACAAGCACTTGCATTTTAATTTTAATTTTAATAAATGTCTTCGATCCCTGTTCTTTCATATTTTGCACATGCACTGTGATACAGTGTTTCTGAATTTAGTTTAGGTTATATTTAATAAAATTTTCATATTTATTTTATCGGGTCTTTGTATAGCTCATATAAGGGTACTATCACACGAGCATAAGTTTTATTTTTATGAATAAGCATAATTAATGTTATTTAATTTCTAGTCAAGTGTGTGTACATTCTTTGAGTTGGCACTAACCCTGCATTAGTGTAATACTTGATTTTATTTTTAATAATGTCTTTGCTTGAGGACAAGCAAATAAATAAGTGTGGAAAAATTTGATAAACGTTATTTTTATTTTTAATTTATGTAAATTCCTTTTATAATTTATTTACAATTTTGGTTAATTTTGTATATTCTTTTATTTATTTTAATAATTATTGTTGTTTTGGGGTTTAATAATTAGCCCATCCCAAATAATTAAGTTATACTTGTTATTATTACTAGTATTTGCACCCGTGCGATGCACGGAATGAATTTGTTGTAATATATTAAGAATATATATGAATCGATATATAATTATTTAAATTAGAACATCAAATATTATATATTGCAATTAAAGATATGATTTGAATCGTTTATATATTTTTAATTTATCATTGCTTGAATTTGTGCAAATAATTGCTCAAATTAATAGCTAATGTCTAGATGTATGCATGTGGTCCTATAATTTTGAAGATTTTATTTATCATTGTTTAGTATTTTCATA
>NW_017618380.1:0-45000 GCF_001879475.1 Ipomoea nil | reverse complement strand
TTTGTATATCGTTCTGTTTGGATTATTATTATTATTATTATTATTATTATTATTATTATTATTATTATTATTATTATTATTATTATTATTATTATTATTATTATTGTTATTGTAATAAATGTTTGTATATCATTTTGTTTGGATATATATTCATAATTTTTTAATTTCATATTCACAATTATTGAATCTCCATATTCATAATTACATATCTATATGTTTATAATTATGTTCACAACACTATGTTTATAATTATAGAACTATATATTCATAATTATGAACAATTTTTTAACTGTGTCTACTTTGCAAGGTGGACACGGTGCCACAACATAATTTGTCGGGTCAATAGTACTAAAAAAATAAAAATAAAAATCTTTGGACTTCTCAATACTTGCCCACATTGATGAGCAAACAATTATATGTTTGTAAGAGGAGCAATGATCCTCTTACATAGAGAAGCTCAAGAGCTCATTTTTCTAAACATTTTCAATGTGGGATCAAAATTATCGCACATCATTTACAAAGGGGAGCCACATTTGTCTTCTTCTTATTTTTTTTTAATTTTAATTTTAAATTTATATATAGTTTTATTTGGATTATTATTATTATTATTATTATTATTATTATTATTATTATTATTATTATTATTATTATTATTATTATTATTATTATTATTATTATTATTATTATTATTATTATTATTATTATTATTATTATTATTATTATTATTATTATTATTATTATCTGTTAGTGTTTTAATTGTTCAAAAACCCCATCTTATAATTGACAATATTATTATGGCATATTAAGATAGGTTTAGAGTTTGTCCGTCCAGCTCTACAGACGACTGATCAATCAGAAGCAACAAAAGAAGGACTGACACTGAAGATCTGATTTAGGAAGCTGATTTCTATAAGGTTGTACGCGGTATAAGCAGACAAGTTTGGAAAGAAGATCAGCATATATTTTCTGGAAAGGTATGGACCTAATCTTCAGAGATTACATTCCTCATTTATAGTCCTACCTTCTACAATCAAAGTTATCTATGGAGAGTGTTTATTGATGGATCTATAAGTACTCTTATTCGACGAGAATTAGGGTTACGCCGAAAGTAAGAAGAAACACTCCATATCTGCTATATGAGACGAGTTCTTTGATTGTCATGCATCTTCTCAAATACAACTTGTTCATGGTGATTAAGATGATGAACTTGAGAAGAATCACTACTGCTTAAACGAAAGGACATTGTGATCACACAGTTGTGGGAACAACTGCTTAGAGCGTCTTTGAAGTGGGCTGCATCAGAGTGGGCTCTCCAAGTGAAGGGATTTCATTGGACTTCTGTATGCATGGCTCTCCATCTTCAACAATCCACTAAACCTGTGTAGACTGGGTATGTACCTTGTGTGGGGCACTTGGGTAAGATTATTGTATATATACCTTTGTACATTGGATTATGTTTTAGTGGATTGGACGCCTATGTGATCGTCCCCCAGATGTAGATACACATTGTATCGAACTGGGTAAACATTCTATGTCTTTGACTCTGTGTTGTTATCTTCTCGCTAATCGCCTCTATGATTTATCATTACTGACTGACTTCATCGCTGAATCAGTCGGTATATTTTGTCACTTGATTAATCCAGTTAATCTATTTATAAAAAGAGGAAATGCAAAATTACATTATCATTATTATTATTATTATTATTATTATTATTATTATTATTATTATTATTATTATTATTATTATTATTATTATTATTATTATTATTATTATTATTATTATTATTATTATTTATGAATTAATAGATTTTATTTAATTTCCATTTGAGATTTACTTACTAAATAAGCTTTACCACAAAAGTTTGGGCGGGAAAATGAAATAAGATGATTTTGTTTTTAATTTATATATATATATATATATATATATATATATATATATATATATATATATATATATATATATATATATATATATAATAAAGTTCAAATGCGGCGGGGTCTTCCTGTGCGGCGGTGCGGCGGAATTCCAGAATACACCTACAGTGTTAACAATATGCACCAACAGTGTAACAAAAACACACCACAATGAAATGCAATAAAACATCACAAAATACACAACAGACTCAAAAAAATACACCATATAACTCACCACCCCAATGATGTATTTTTGAACAGTGTATGGTGTTTTTACTCACACCTAATGGTGTGTGTTTGGTGATGCAGGGCTCTGTTTACTCTGTTTTTTGTGGTGTATTTTCCTAACGTTGATGGTGCATATTTGTTGAACTATTGGTGTTGCCGCATCGTAAGAAATCGCCGCACCGTAAGACACTGCCGCACCTGAACTCGCCTATATAGTTGATGGGCTGATGGAAACTTCATTTTAAGTGAAGTATATAGTTGAATTCAACACATGATAATGTCAAAAGATTAAGTTCTGTGTGCTTCTATAAATCAGAGTGCTACAGAGGCTTATCATTTATATTTTGTTGACATTTTGATGCCCACATATGAGTTAGCAGAATGAATTCACAAAAAACATTTTGATGTTATAGATTAATGTGTGCACATTTGTTAAACTATGTGTGCCATAATGTGCAGGTATAAGAAAAAATGTAAAAGAAGTTGGTGTGCATTGAAGTTGAACTGTGTGTGCCACAATGTGCAAAAATACTGACAGAATGAATTCACGAAAACCAGATTGATGTTAAAGACTATGTTGGACACTTGGGTTAAACTGTGTGTGCCATAACGTAAATAATGAGTGTGTGAATGAAAAGACGTAAAACAAGTTGGTGTGCAATTGGGTTGAACTGTGTGCACTTGGGTTGGCTATGCACTTAGGTTACACTGTGTGTGCCATAATTTGTAGAATTAGTTTGTGCGGAAAAGATGTAAAACATTTTGGTGTGCACTAGGATTGTGTTGTGTGTGCACTTAGATAGAAATGATTATGCACTTGGGTCAACGAGTTTGTGCCATGATACTCAAGAAAACTGATATACGAAATATTGTGTGCACTTAGGTTAACGAATGTGTGCATGCACCAAAACTAGATTGATGCTAAAGACTATGTTGTGCACTTGGGTTAAACTGTGTGCGCCATAACATAAATAATGAGTGTGTGGATGAAAAGACGTAAAACAAGTTGGTGTGCCCCTTGGATTGAACTGTGTGTACTTGGGTTGATAAATTAGGGTGTGCACTTGGGTTAACTGTGTGCACTTAGGTTACACTGTGTGTGCCATAATTTGCAAAATTAGTTTGTGTAGGAAAATATGTTAAACATTTTGGTGTGCACTTGGATTGCGCTGTTTGTGCACTTAGATAGAATTGTGTGTGCATTTGGGTCAACGAGTATGTGCCATGATGCTTAAGAAAACTGATATATGAAATACCATGTGCACTTAGGTTAACGAATATGTGCATGCACCCATATACGACTATGCATGCGCCAATACCCCCTAAACGTGTTTAATAGTAAACGTGTGATAAACGTTAATGAACAATCATTTTTCTGAGAATAGATACACTTGGGTTACACGCAAAAATATAAATAAAAAAAAACTATGTCATCCTATGAACAGTAAGTCAGTAAATATGTATCTGCTAAATTCAACAAATAATTAACATAGTACACCATAAACATTATGGTAATGTCAGATATATTTTACAATGATAAAATAAAGGGTTCGATTATAAAGTAGAAGCAAAATGTAAAGTGCGGGGAGGGTGACAGGGTATTAATGTGTTTTGGCTGCATGTGGAAAACCTACATGTGTTGACCCAAGCTTGGCATTTCTTTTGTTGCAATCCTGTCTGCATGCCATGAATCGTGGGACTCAGCCCCGTGCTTCAAGCGCTCAACAGTGGTGGTCCGTCGTCGGCAAACTATCACAATTTATAATGGCAAAACCTGGGTATAAAAATTATAATATTATATTATTGCTCCTTTTATGAACACAAACAACACTATGATGCACACCCCTGACAAAGAGATAAGCGCTATGTAGGATTAAAAAAATCCAATTTTTACAATATATTCAATACAGTGATGGTCCACATACATACAAACTCCAATATTCTTAAGAAATCCCAAACTAGATTTATAAAACACAAGTATATGTTCGATGATTTGAGGAAAACATTACAATTAAAAAGTGATTTTGCAGGTACACAAAATAGAAGAATTTAAGAAAAAGGAACATAGTAAGTTTCTGGAATGAAGAAGAAGAAGAAGAGAACATGCACACACCCACTTACTAGCACCATTGCCCGGCAACAACTACCCCTACCGAAAAAATAACAAGCTCGACAACCCTGCAGTCACCAACAACATACCAAAAACACATACACCAATGACTGTAACCACACAACCCAAGACATTAAACACTATGAATGCACAATATGACACCAACAAATGCACACAAACACCAGTACGATGCACAACCAGGTCACAACACATATACACACCCGCACCACTGCCCCGCCACCTGCCCCCATGCCGAAAAAAACAGTAAACTCAACATCCCCCGCATCCCCTTATTAGGACTCTATCTATGTATTTGAGTCTACTTATGATTACCGTTCCTAGTCTCCCAATCCTAGTCCCCCTAAGCCTCTTCTTGTATATATACCTAGGTCATATACTCTTGTATTCATTACTGTTAATACAATTCATTACAGTTCTCATATGATATTAGCTAGCTAGGGTTTCTATCAAATAGCCAACGAATCTGTCAATTTCTCTGAACGAACCGTTTATGATGCCCCTCTCTCATCGGTTACTTCAACCGTAACCACCCTCTCCACGGCTCATCACTTCATCAGCGTCAAATTGACTCATCGAAACTTCTTATTTTGGAGGGCTCAAGTTGTTCCTTTTCTCAACGGACATGATCTAATGGGTTTCATCGATGGAACCAATCCTTGCCCGCCGGTCATGATCTCGTCCGGCGAAGAGGGAGAGCTGCCTCTGCCGAATCCTGCTTATCATCCATGGGTTCGTCAAGATCATGCACTTCTCTCTATGCTCATGTCATCGTTGTCTGATGAAGTTATGTCCTTAGCTATCGGACATCACACCAGCCGTGCAGTGTGGACTGTCGTTACCTCCGCACTTGCCTCTTCGTCTCGGTCTCGCTCGATGAACCTTCTCGGGCAACTTCAGACGTTGCAACAAGGTGATGCTTCCGTCACTGATTATATCGGCCGGGCACAGGTTCTCATTGAGGATCTAATTCTCGCTGGCCGGTAACTTCCGCTTGAAAAACAAAACCTTTACGTATTTCGAGGTTTGTAGCCTGAATTTCGGGGTCTTGTATCTTCTCTCAATGTCCGAGGAACATCGGTGACCCTTCATGAACTCTCGGACCTCCTCAGTGCCAAGGAGTTCGTCGCCGGCAGTGGAGGATCGTCGCCAACAGCTTTTTCCGTCCAGAAATCTGGGCAGTCTCGTTGCGGTAGTGGCGGCTGTCGCGGGAATGGCGGTGGTCGTGGTCGTGGTGGTAGGAGCTGCAATCGCTAACCGAAGTGTCAACTTTTTGGAAACTTCGGGCACACGGCACATACGTGTTACAAACGGTATGAAAAGGATCCACATATGGTTTATCAGGGAGCTCCTTCAGATTCTTCACCGGACTCTCATACTTAGTTCCCAGAGAAGGGTGCAACGAAGCATGCGACTCCGGATATAGCGGCACTCTCTATCTCGGACGAATATAATGGTAATGACACACTCTGTGTCGGTGATTGTAACACCCCTAAATTTTAATATATTTAAAGCTTATAAAATAAAGGCGAATCCAATATTAAATCCCAAACAGAGCATAAACGAAACATAATAATCGGGGTGCTATGCCACATCTAGGTTTGAGAACCTAGATGCACAGGCTAAACTAACCAAACAAGGTATGAACTATAGCTAATATCCATAATACAATTCAATGCTCACAGGCCATCTAACTAGTACTAAGCTAAATCCACGAGTCCATCTAACGCGCTCCGAAGCTACTGATCTGTACCTGGAAAAACATACGGTGTAACAACCGTCAGCGAATAATGCTGGTAACCCATTCTAACGTGTTAAGTACAATATAGGTAGATATAAGAAAATCATTTTGAAACTGGAATACATATATACTTACGAGACTCTAATTTAAATCCAAGATCAAGACTCAAGGCACCACAAAAGACTCGACATTATAGAATAATCATAAAGACTAACATGCGTCCTAAGAACACGTTGCAAGACATAACAGACAGATAGGCATATAAATAGCAAATAGAGACAACAAAGGCATTCAAGACAATCAGTTAGCAAGTAATCAACAATGCACACAATCCATCTTCCAACCTTATACCAAGTTCCAACCTTGTAGCTCCCCTCCGTCCTTATATCAGTTCCAACCTATACCTCTAGGACACCCTTATATCGCCTCCCTTATTCCTCCGGGCAAGTACATGCTCCCACCGACAAACCACCTTTCGACCACCAACATATCAAGATAGTGTCGCAGTGCCATTCGCATGATCCGCACCTCTAATGCCAATATCAAGGGGTCAGCGCATATAACCCTGACATGACACCGCAACACTTATTACCTGACCCATGCTCCTAGTCGAAGGTGGGTTTGTGCCTTTAGCACAGTAACCGCTAGGCCTGTACCATTAGTACAATGACCGGGCACAAGTGGTGCCAACCGCCAACAATTCATTTTCACCAATCACAATCTCATCATCATCATCAATCACACCGGTCATTGCGTAATGACCACGATACTCATCACCATTCAATCAATCAACACATAATCAATCAATTAACAATCAAGACACAACAACAACGACACGTATTACACATAGATTCCTAGAATGGTATTCAAAACATCAAACGAGACTCATACACGACAAACGGGGTACAACAGGACACAACGGGATATGGGGAAACAACAAACGGGGAAAAACATCACGACCCACACAAATTTTTCCAGCGGGTAGGTGGCGGGTGGATGACCACCGCTAGCCACCCGCCGACGGCCACTCACTATTCCAGCGGGTGGCCGGCGGGCAGACCACCGCCCGCCGGCTGCCCGCTGGAACAGTGTTCCCGGGCAGCGGGTACCCGTGCCCCCACCTACCCCCCACTGATACTCAGGCAACTTTTCAGTCCCGGGATCTCTCGTGGAACCCGAAACCATGTCCAGACACATTCAAACACATAACGACAACACCACGTATTCAATTAACGGGATTAAATCAAGAATCACACTAAATATGTTCTAACACGATTCCTAAACATGCCAAGACTCAACATTAATCATATAACGGTTCAGGAGCATCCTGAACCTCAAGAACATAAAGAAATCTATATGCAAAGTCCTTAAAGATAAATCCTAGGCTAGACTCAACACCCGATCATGCATAATCCCACCCAAATATACCAAGAACATCATAATACGAAATTCACGATATAAACCCTAGGGCTCTAGACATAATTAAAATACGAGATCATACATATAGTCAATCACAATATCAAGAACATCAAGATTATCTAATAAACACAATATAAATCCTATGCAAGGGCTCTATCAAGACTCAATCACAGAATTACACATATGATTATCAAAGGAGCCAATAAATAAGATATAGCGAGGAAAATAGGTTTTGTAAGACATGTGTTACCTCTTAGCCTCAATTAATCCTCCCTTGGCTATTAAGGTTCTTCTCTAAGATTTCCATCCAATTGATCCCCCTAGGCTTGGTGGTGGGGAATATCCCAGAAATAATTCCGTGTAATATAACTATGGGTGGTAAGGGTTCTAATTGCTTTCTAATCTCCTATTTATAGAGTTAGGAATCCTAATCAGAGTCTGAATAGTAAACACATACTTTCTATTCCTAACAGGTATATAGGTCTAGGATTCCTAATTAGAATCTGAGTAGTAAAGGGCCACTTTCTTTATTCCTAGTAGACTTAAAGTTCATGTTAAGGGTCCACGGTCCTTCGTGGACCACATTAATTAATTAAGGGATCCTGACTAGATTAAATTCTTTTTAACTATTCTTTAATGGAATTAATTAAATAATTAATCTGGAATTAAATAGCTTAACACGAGGTGTTACACTCCCCCCCCCCCCCCCACCCCACTCACAAGATGCTTCGTCCCTGAAGCTTAGAAATTATTTTGGGGATAAGGAGTCAAAACTAGTATGGTGGTTATAAAGGGAAAATATCCTACGGGGGAGAATATATAATTATATATCCACGTATACTAGGTCTTGGGGAGAACACAAGCTCAATAAACACTACTTTCATTTTTTGGCTAACAACAATAAAGTAAACTTAAGGGGGTGTATTCAATCATGACTTTCGTAGAGTTTTAAAGACTTTTATGAACTTTAAAAGTTTGGAGGTATTCAATTCAAACTTTTAGAGAGTCTTTAAAAGTCAGGTGGTATTCAATCAAGATTTTTAAAGAGTCTTTAAAAGTCGTGTGGTATTCGATTAAAACTTTTAAAGCGTCTTTAAAAGTCATGTGGTATTCAAAAAGTTATGAACTTTTGTAAAGTTTTTAATTTTAAGACTTTTATAGACTTTTCCTTCTCAAATATAAATAGTTGAAATCCAACAATCAACACCAAGATTTCAAAATTTTCTTTCCAACAACTTTGAATGTTTTCTCTCTTTATTTAAACTATACTTTTTCTCACTATTTAAACTTTATAAACCTATCTAAATTCAATAAAATTATTTTTTTCTTCATTATCCTATATTTTCCTCATACCTAAACTCACTAAGGAACGGTGATGAAGTGCCAGATGATGTGAACGGAGAGATTACAAAACAGAAAGGAAAAGTTCATTATCTTTCTTCTTGCTTCTTCACTGGATAATACACATGGTATATAAGAGAGGAGGGAGGCTGTTACAACTGACATGGGCCCCTTACACTTTAGATTACAAAGATGCCCCTCTACTTTATTATACCTCCCCTCCCCCCGCGTAAACTGGAGCATGCAAATCCTGTATGCCCAGTTTAGACACGAAATGGCAAAATAGGGAGACCGGTAGAGGCTTGGTGAACCCGTCCGCTACTTGATTTGAGGACGACACTGGCAGTAATTTGATTAACCCTTGGTTTATCTTTTCCTGGACAATGTGACAGTCAATATCAATGTGTTTGGTGCGCTCATAGAACACCTGGTTCTCGGCAATTGCTATCGCTGACTTGCTATCACAATACATAGTGGCTAGTTTGTCCATTTCTACTTGCAGGTCTTGGAGGAGAGTTGTGAGCCACTGCACCTCACAAATTGTGGTAGCCATAACACGATACTCGGCTTCGGATGATGATTTGGACACTGTAGCCTGCTTTTTGGATCTCCATGAGATCAATGCTGGACCAAGAAACATACAGTAACCCATGATTGATCTCCTTGTTTCACTGCATGATGCCCAATCGGAATCTGAAAAGATTTTGAGCTGCATATCCATATTTGTAGGATAGAGAAGACCTTGACCCGGTGAGGCTTTAATATACCTTAGCACATGATGAACAACGGTCAAATGTTGATCAGTAGGGGCACCTAAAAATTGGCTTAACTGCTATATGGCGAATGATATGTCAGGTCTTGTGGCCGTTAGGTATAGTAGCTTCACCATCACGGTTGAGTTTCATGTTTTGTATCATTGGGGTGCTTGCAGATTTGCATCCAATGAAACCAGCTTCTTCTAGAATCTCCAGTGCATATTTTCGCTGACACAAACCCCCTTCTTAGTTATCTTTGCTTCAATCCCCAAGAAGTAACCAAGGGCTCCCAAATCTTTGATTTTGAATGTGTTGTCCAGAAAGAGTTTCAGATCCTGTATAAGATCCATCTTGGCGCTTGTGACTAGGATATCGTCAACATAAACGAGCAAAGAAATGAAGTTGGCAGCATTCCCTTTGGTGAATAGAGATGGATCCAATTTAGATTGCATGAACCCGATACCGCACAGTGCAGCACTTAACTTTGTGTTCCACTGTCTACTGGCTTGTTTTAGGCCATATAAAGATCTTAACAGTCGGCAGACTGGTTAGGTTTCTCATTCTGGAATCCCGGGGGCTACATCATGTAGACTTCTTCATTGAGGTCCCCGTGGAGAAAAGCGTTATTAATATCCATTTGGTGGATAGGCCATGCTTTCGGAACTGCCACTGTAAGGAATGTATGAATGGTGGTGATCCTTGCAACTGGAGAGAAAGTTTCCAAGTAATCTACTCCGAGCTGTTGAGTATAACCTTCTGCAACCAATCTCGCCTTGTGTCGTTCTATCGTTCCATTTGCCATTAGTTTGGTTTTGTAGACCCATTTGCACCCTACGGGGCTCTTGCCGGGAGGGAGGTCTGTTAGCTCCCAAGTCTGGTTTTATTGTAGAGCATCAATCTCTGCATCCATTGCTTTCCTTCAGCACTCGTGCTTAACAGCTTGGGAGTAAGTTTGTAGCTCAATGATGGAAGTAACAGCCATTGAGAAAACTTGGTGTGGTGTTTCAAAATTGTCATAAGAGATGACCTTTGATAGGAGATGAGGGGTAGTCATCACAACAGACTCACAGTAATAGTCTTGTAGTCGGCTTGGCACATGGCGTTGCCTGGTGGATCGTCTTGGCTGTGTAGGAGATGTATTTATGCTTTCATCAATGTTGTTTTGGGCAGAGTGTGAGGAACTGCCAAATTCAACTGGAGAGTGACTAGTCGAAGAACTGCTATTATCCATTGGTACATGTACAACATTTTCCATTGATCCATCATCTCTATTATCCACTAGTTCATGTACAGCATTTTCCATTGTTCCATCATCTCTATTGTCCACTGGTTCAAGGATAGAGTTGCTTTCATGAGTAGTCTGCACGGGAGTGGGGCGATCTGGAATATTGTGCGGCCAACTAGTGTTCAAGGACCCCTTTTTATCTAATGGATTATTAGTAGCGTGTGTTTGATTGTTGTGAGAGGCTGTCATGAGTAGTCTGCACGGGGGTGAGGTGATCTGGAATATTGTGCGGCCAATTGGTGTTCAAGGACCCCCTTTTATCTAATGGATTATTAGCAGCGTGTGTTTGATTGTTGTGAGAGGCATGAAATTCAAATTCCTCACAGTTGAGTGTGGGAATTATAGGTAGAGGAGGGTCACCTGGTGAGTGCACATCATCAGCAAGTTGGTGTTCCTTGTTGGCAAAAGGGAATTGTCCTTCATAAAAAATCACATCACGCGAGATAGAAATAGAGTGATCATGCAAGTCATATACTAAATACCCTTTTATGTTTGCAGGCACTCCAATAAAAACACATTTTCTGCTTCTAGGATCCATTTTGTGTCTTGATTGAGGCAAGGTGGAGGCATAGCATAAGCATCCAAGAACCTTGAGAGTGTTAAGATTCGGCTCCTTCCCATATAGCCTCTTGTAAGGACTTGACCATTCGATGATAGGTGACGGGAGAGGATTAATAAGAAAAGCTGCATGTAGGATGCATTGTCCCCAAAACTTCAAGGGGAAATTAGCTTGAAATCTTAATGCCCTGGCGACATTTAAAATATGCTGATGTTTACGTTCAACTACTGTGTTTTGTTGCGGTGTGTTGACGTAGGTTTTCTGGTGGATTATTCCATTTTCGGCAAAGAAGTCCTTCATATCAAACTCCACACCATTATCACTTTTGATAGTCTTAACTGTGAGACCAAATTGAGTATGAACCATCTTCTGGAACATCTTCATTAGGCTTCGTGTTTCAGATTTGCTTTTCATCAAATGGATCCACGTGTATCGTGAATGATCATCTACAATTGTTAGGAAGTACCTTTCCCCTCCCAAAGACTGAACAACAAAAGGCCCCCAAATATCAACATGAATCAATTCAAAACACACTTTAGACATTGTATTGCTTAAAGGGAAAGGTAATCTCTTATGTCTTGCAAAATGGCAAACATCACATGCTATTTTCTTGGAATGAGAAACATGAACATCAGTAAGCAAATGCATCTTACTCAAAGGGAAATGTCCCAGTCTTTGATGCCATACTTCAGTACTACAAGGCATAGCAAAATTTTTAGGACTAGATGTCTGAATCCCTGGTGTTTCAAGCAGCAAATATAACTCGTGTCCTTAGCTTCCTTAGCAAAAACCACTGTCTTCCCATGATGACCTCGAAGGATGCATTGATGTGAAGTAAAAATTAATTCATGAGATGAGTCTTGTAGAAGCCTGCTAACAGATATGATATTGAAATTGAATGACGGTATATGCATAGCATTTCTTAGACACAAACTATTCTTCATTTTAATATCTCCCACATGTGCTACCTCTGCTTGTTTTCCATTAGGTATGTTAACTGTCATTCCCTTCACTAGATGATAAGACTCGAAGAAATCCAAAGAACATACTATGTGATCCGTGGCCCCTGAGTCCAATATCCACGTAGATGATTGCAAGAAAACAGAATTGATATTAGTATTGATGATAAACTTGCCTTCATCTGAGTTGGTTTTCGGCATGAGAGTAATTGCAGCTGTGGCAGGAGGTTGGTTGTGCCCTATCTGAACATGTAGAGGAGAGATGAGCCTTTGGAGTTGCTCATTCGTACTGCTTGCTTCACCAGCCATAGATGTAGAAACTGCTGCCATGGATGATTGCTTTCCTATTAGAGAAGGGTTGTCAAGGATTCCATTGGCGTTCTCGTTGCTGCTCGAGAACAGATGAATCTCTATGTCTTCTGAGTTCGTGCTCCTCTGCGGAACCAAACTTCTTTAAGGAGTGGTGGTGCGAACAGGTGACTGACTGGCTGGTGTTGTTCGATGTGTTTTCCGGCTGGACTTTCTGGTGACGGAGACGGCGGCTACATAACTACCTCGCCGTGGCTCTGATACCATATTAAGGAACGGTGATGAAGTGCCAGATGATGTGAACGGAGAGATTACAAAACAGAAAGGAAAAGTTCGTTATCTTTCTTCTTGCTTCTTCACTGGATAATACACATGGTATATAAGAGAGGAGGGAGGCTGTTACAACTGAACAACTGACATGGCCCCCTTACACTTTAGATTACAAAGATGCTCTTCTACTTTATTAACTCTACCAATTTTTCTCTCTCTCCTACACTTTACAATCTTCATCTAAAAATTCGAAATAATATTATTTTTACTTCATTATTGATTGTTTATATTGATTTTTATTTTTTTCTATGAATTTTTTATCTCTAACTTTCTCTAATTCTCCCTAAATATATGAACAAAGCAAATTTTTCATCGTCAAATTTTAGTTTATGTTTCATAATACTAATATAAATACTTATATATTTTGATTTTTATTCTTTTTATGTTTATATTCGTATGTAATATATATTTTTCATTTTTTTTAAAACAACGGGTTACTACGAATAGCGAACTACTGTTTGCAACAACAATTTGGGGTTGCAAACAGTAGCACCTTGTTATTGTTCGTAGTCTCAAATTGCTATTGCAAATAATATATCTTTGCTTGACGCCTAGCAATAAAATTATAAATTTTTATATATATTATTAATATTAGATTTTTTTTTATGCAACTTGTAATTATATTTTTAAATACTTTATTTGATCAATTTTTTTATTATAAATTTTATTGTTCAATATTGTTATGAATTTCTAATGAAATAGTTCTTTTTTGTTGATGTTTATTAATAATATATATAAGTAATTAGCATGTAAGTCTCAGCATACTATGGATAAAAATAATAATGTTAAGAATGCTGATGTGGATGAAAAACTATATAATAAAAAGAATTTTATGATATATTATAAATGTTTTGTAAGAAAATTATAAATGATAAGAATAAAAATCATTGAAAGTTTGTAAGGATGTATTTAATTTAGAATTTTCAATGACTTTTGTAGACTTTTTAAAATAAAAAGTTGATAAAATTTTATGAATGTTTTTTATATAGACTTTTATAGAGTCTTATAAAATTTTAAAAAATTTTGTACGACTCTATGAAAGTCAATCAAAATTTATTAAATCTATTATTTTAAAAGTCTTTAAAACTCTACAAAAGTGAATACACCCCCTTATTTTTTTTAAAAAAAAAAATAAATAAATAAATTCACCATTCAATTTGCACTCATTCAATATTTAGCGCATTGGTTTGGATCTCCACCTCTAGAAGATGTAAATGCGAATAAAATTTTTTAAATCTATCTTTAACAAATTGAATGTGACTTCTCCTCAAATCAACTCCAATCTACTTCAAACTAAGACTTACATATGCTAGTTTACTTTATCACCTTTGGAATGCGCTTCACCCAATACATAGCTGGGGTTGAATTGAATGTCACCTTTGGAACGCGCGCTTCAATCACACAATCTAGTGCTTTTCATGCTCTCATCATCCACTTAAAATGAAAGCATGGGGTTGAATGTCAAAATGGGCGCTTGCATGCTTGATGGTGTGTACTCATCTTATCTCCATGCATGATGTGATGATAGAGGCCAGAGATTCTGAACAAGGGAACAATTTTCAATTTAGTGGTCCCTTTCCTAACACATTAGTCCTCACACCCCAACTACCACACACTATATGAATTGAACTACTTATACTGTTGTTGTCTTATTTCTATGTTTATATTTTACTTCAATGTAATATGCTAATGTTGTCATAATATTAATACTCTTAGCAATCAACTTCACCCCACCAAATCTTATTTCAATTATTATACCGTGGACCATATTCACATTGAAAAATAAACAATTCAATTACTCCGTAATATATATATATATATATATATATATAGGTTTATTTTTAGTTTACAAAATATTTACTTTTTCAAACTTTATCTAATAAGATATAATAAAAATGAACATATAGACCCTGTTTGGTAAATGGTTGTTAGCTGTTAGCTGATTGAGTTAATTAGATGGTATAACTAGTTGATAACATTAGCTGATTGTAAAAAAGTGTTTGGTAAATTAACTGTTAATTAGTTGTTACTTGTTAGATATTTGGTATAATTTTTTTTTTTTCAAAAAGCTAATTAAAAAAGTTGTTTTGTTATAAATATGATTATTGTGGACATCTACAATCTACAATTTTAATAAGAGCCAATAATGTTGGGCCCTTAACTGGAACAAAAAAATGTCGGTCCTATTGTTTCTTAAAATGAATGGTTCATATTATACTATTGTTTCTTAAAATGAATGGTTCATATTATTTTTATTTTAGTATTTTTTATTGATTTTCCTTATTTACCCTCTATTATATTATTTTCTTCCCTTAAATAACCTAAATTCCGTTAGCATAAACTTTAGTAACGGAATATTCCGTTAAGTATTTATTATTTTAACTTACACATTAATTTCTATAAGAAAAGTCTTAGTTTTGAACCACATCCCAATTACAGTTGGCATAATTGTTAAACATATACTACGAATATGTTAAAATATATTTAAAATATATATAATATAAAATTTAACATAAACTTTGTTCAAATAATTAGTTTGCCTAAATACATAACATTCAAAGTTAAGCATCAAAGATTATAAATCAAGAATTTTAAAAATCATTTGATCAGAAAAAAACTTAATATTCTTTTGATTATTTAGATCAGAAAAAACTTAATATTTCAATTATACTTTTGCATTAATATTTTTTGTATGTATTTTTTTTTTAAAAAAATCAATGATTGCATTATTGTTGATGAAAAGTATATACGCCACTTTATTACTCTTATTAAACTAAATAAAGTAGTAGCTACAACAAAAAAAATAATACATATGCATTTAATTAATTTAGAATTATATGTCTATAATGCCTTTATTTTTTTAAAAAATTATTCATTATAAAAAATTTAAAAATAGATATAATTTCATTAGTTATATTATCTTTATTTACTACAATTCAAAGATTCATTACCTTCAAATTTATCAATTTATTATATTCACTGCATTGTCCATTGTCTTCTTTTTACATTATCTTGTAATTAAATATCAAAGTTATAATACAAAATACATTATATATATTTATTTACCAAGTATTTTATACAAATATAATAAATATTAATATTTTGTTCAATACTTTCACATGATAACCTACGACACACATCTCACAATGCATGAAACATGTAGGGGAAAACTACCACTACCAAATATCGATTAGAAAATTCAATAAATATTATCTTGCATTTATATATTTTGAATTACCGATTTAAATAAACAAATTCAATATTTATTTACATATGCATGAACATCTCCGATATAATATTGCGTTGATATACTGTGAAATACTTATTTAAAAATAATCATTGGGCACTATCCCATTCGCGCAAAGTGCGTAAAAAAACTAGTTATTATATACATGGTAGCCGTTGTAACTGATTAGGTTACTACCTTTTATATGTATTCATTATTACCTTGTATATAGGATACTTTTGTATAAGAATTCTAGATGATGAATGAGAAGATCCTGGCTTTCCTCCCCACTTTCTGTTTATTCTGAATATTCTTTTGAAAACGTTATCAGCACATATGATACTTTACATAATAGAGTTTTGCAATCAATCCCTCCGCCCTAGCTATCATCTCTATACTGTGAGTACCGAATAAACCAGATAAGTTGATGCTTAGAGAAGGAGATGAGATTGAAAGATTTGTTGATTGCTAATTTGCTGTTAGTAGATTACTTTTGGACAATACTGTCACCCTTCTTTTTTGCATAGTTAACGTGAAGTGTCTGCCACTTTACTTAAATTTGTTGGCTTTGTCTATGCACTTGTCGGTCACAAGAGTAGAGGTCCTACTTTCTTCAAATTCAAAAGCATACGTGAGGTTATTATTTAATTCTAGGCCTCATGGGATACGACGGCAGAGGTTTCGCTCTAAGCCATGGTTTGGTTAAGGTTTTAGGTGGGGTCTATGGAGTAAAAGAGAAAGGAAATCTGGGACTTGTTTGCGGTGTTGTTCGGTGGTGAAGTGGTTTGAAAAGATTGATTTCTTCAAGTAGCTTTCGCTGGCGTAGTTGCCGCCGGACTAGTAGTCCACCGGTAATAATACATTTGCAAAACAGTCGTTTTTCTCATGCGAAATTATGACAGAGATCTGAGCAAGAATAGATTTAATGAGCTTTTCATGTGGCTTACGGACCCATCAAACTGGCCTGCAGTACAAGAGCTATGTACTCATATTTAATCTTTAATACATTCCTGAGATATATTACTATTTAATGAATGTGATTTTTTTGGAATATGCATAATATATGTAGTACTGCTCAAGTTGACAAGTTTCAATGGCTTCCATACATGCCTAATGCCTTATGTTGCTTGCCTACAAAGCTTTTATAAGTATTTGGTTATAGTACACCTCTTCTGACGCGGTGGGAATCTTTGTCTATTCGATGAGTTCAAGATAAAATTCACTCCCGTTTAGAGAAGTACTTAATGTCACTATATGACAGTTCAAGTTTTATACACTGGCACGAAAATTTGTTTTGATCGTTGTCAGGTAATGACAGCATCAGCCTAAGCCCCTTTAATGGTGGGGGATTGTTGGGAGCATTTAAAAGGAAAGGCTTCCTTTTGCCTATCCATGTTGTCCCACATTGGAAGTTTAGCCTCTTATACTCAATTGGGATGGTCTATGTTGAGATAGACTTAAAGAGATCCCTAACTTGAGTGGAAAAGGGCTACCATGGTCTATGTTGAGATAGACCTAAAGAGATCCCTAACTTGAGTAGAAAAGGGCTAACCGCCTCTTATGAAAAATAATGGGGTTATCCCAAGAAGCTGAGTGGCTAAGAAACATGGTAATAACCGTGTAATTGTGGGGTGTCCAACACCTTCACCACATTGTGATTCACAAACTGTCGTTTGCATTTCAAATAACAGCCTATGATAGAAAGAAAAGACTTACAACTGATTTATGTCCTTAACCACTCTATAAGCCTTTAATGGTAGTCTATACTAAGATAGACTTGATAGAGTTGACAGTCTATATTGAGATAGACTTGATAAGACATAAAATTTGTAATGCGGTAAGACTTGTCAGAGTTAAAAGTCTATTGTGTGATAGACTTTGACAGGGTAGAAGTCCATATTTGAGACAGACGTAACATTCTTTAATACTAAGGGTGTTCATAAGAAGTCAAAGAGTTTGACTTTTGTAGAACCTGCTTTTTGAGTTGGTGTGTGCATTCGAGTTCAAAATTTATCTAACCGGTGAGTTCAAGATTCACATCACTCCCGGAAAGAAAATTACTCAGTGTCACTACGTGTCAGTTCAAGTTCTCAAACACTGACATTAAGATCAACTCATTTGTATTGCTCAGACCTTACCCTTTTCCTTTCCTCTTTAAATTTGTGGGGGATTGTTGGGAAAATTAAAAGATGAAAGCTTCCATATCCACCTCACCCCTTTGACTTTGTCATTGGATTATGAAATGGGAAACCCATTTCATTACATGGTAGCGCAAATGCGCTCCTATGTAAGGAGTAGCGCCAAAGGCGCTAAAATGTGGACAAAACCCTGTGTCCATCATGTGGGTGGGATGGAGGGGCTGCTTACTATAAATAGCAGTTCCGAACGTCGTTTCAAAACACACCTTGAATTCGAATCATTTAATATATTCTCCTTCTTCCTCCTTTCGTCTGAGCAATAGTGAGGTTCGCCTACGTGATTGCTAGTGCAAGCTGTTCGTAGTAGGTCTGTGTAGCCTGTCGAAAGCGTGCCAGGGTCCTAACTGCACCGTTACCGGGCAAATAACGCTTTTAAGGTAGTGTTATTATAACACGGCACAGATTTCCTTTCAACCATACACCAATAGTGTCCGTGCTTCTTAAAAGGCTTCCAGATCGCGCGTTGACGTTGCAATTTTCCCCAACAGAGTACAGTGTTAGATTTATTTGCATAAAATTTGAGGCATGCCTGAAAAATTCTGATCGGCGCAGCTTGAAAATTAAGTTTGTGAAAAATACTTGTTGAACTCCTTTTGGCCTGAAATTTTTTCGGGAGAACCTAGACTTGTGGAATTTGATGTCTGTAAAAAGATTTTGTTAAAAATATGCTTTGGTTGTTCCAGAAAAAGTTTGTAAAGTTTTGGCAATAGGCTGTCAATTATTTTTCTGTCTGGCGCAGTGTTGGGAAAAATTTCGAGAAAAATACTTCTAGAATTTGGATTGGCTTGAAATTTTTTTTGCACAATTTAAACTCGATGTACTTCTTATCTGGTAAATTTTGTGTCAAAATGTGTTATCGTTTTTCCCCAGAAAATTCTGCAATCCAGGTCAAAAAAAATTCTGAAATTTTTGCTGATTTTTTAGCTTGTATATCTTACTATTTTGTGTTGTTTTGATGCTTTATGAAACTATGAAAAATGAGAGCTTGCTTGGAAAAGTGTTGTTTTTGACTCCTCGAAATAGGAATGAATGGGCCCGGCAGCAAACATGTGCTTGTTATCCTTCGGCACACGGTACTTCTCTCACTTTATTTTCTAGTTTATGAATTACTAGAATATCTCTTGGCATGTCATGCCTTGTGTGTACCAAACATGATACTCTTTATTTCAAATAGATGTGCATGACTCAATTGAGTTTTTGGTGTCCAAGACATAAGGGACAATTATATCACATCTTGAATATGCTTCTCCTTATTTGACAAAATTTAGCATATAATCTCTTCATTAGGCTCATATAAGAGAATTTGTTGTCTCTCTTGTTGGGAATTAATTATTTGCTATAGGCCACTGGAAACATGGTTTTGTTAGGTTGCACTTGTTGTTGTTAACCTTAACATGTTTTGTTATAACAATTATATGAATTATATGATATGAGCCTGAATGTTATGATATAACTCACACCCTACATTTTAAGAGAGATTATAGCTTCAATTTTTAGACATAGCATTTCCCAGAAGGCGACAAGTCATAACACTAATTAGAATATAACAGCAGTAGGACAATCTCTTAATTAAAATTGACTTGGTATTTATTTAGAAGTCAATTGATTATTTGTCCAAGTTTAAGCTTATTTATGGTGCTAGTCTTTATTTTAGAAATCTATTTAATTACAAGAGTCTCAGACATTGAAATAAATCTCGAATCTGAATATCCAAACAAGATGATAGTGCCTAATTTTTAATATAGTTTTGCCATGAAGGTAAACACTAAGAGCACTAATTTTTATTTGTCACCTTTTTGTCTAAATCCATGGTTATGAATATTTGATCGAAAAAGATTCATAGAGCCTAAGTTGATCCCTGAAGGATCGTATGATCCTACGATCAATAAATTATTATGATCGATTAATGTATAAAATGGACGCATGATCTGAGAAGTGAATTCTCGTGGGTCACCGGGAATTATTTGACAATTCAGAATATACTTCTCTATGTTTAATTTTCTGGACGGGTTTTACTTCCCGAATGGTACCTTTCGGATGGTACATGAATCCGTTCTACTCTAGTAGAAGTACATAACTAAAATTATTTTAAAATAATGTGAGTCTCATTTGTCATATGTGATTAGTCACCTTGTACTCTTGTAGTAATACATGACCAAATTATAATAAGTATTTTGAATGTCATTGATTTTTTAAAGGACATCAAAATTTTAGTTTTTGTAGGAATGTACTTTATGAGTTCCAAGCCTTTCTTACTTGGCAATATGCCTGGTCATCGGATCGTTTTTAATAAAGGTCTAGAAGACCTCTAATGGGATTGATTTTTGGATGACTAATGACTCGTGAAAAGTCTTAAATTTCTATCTTTAGTGCTATGTTATTCAATCCAAAATATTTTATGATCATGTCACAAAGTAATACATGATATAGTTATTTAAAATGCTATGTGTTTGAAAGCTAGAAGTAATTACGTCATAATAATTTGCCCGAAGCAAATTAGTTGTATATATTTGATGACGATGACTTCTCATATGTTTATGAATTTTTGAAATCCTTAATGGTCTCACCATCTATACATCTATTTGGCATTTAACCTATTTAAGATGGTTGTGTACTCGTATAATCTCATTTAATTAATATGTATGCTTTCTCTATGTGGACATATATGTGCATATACTTATGAGTACTCCATATGTTGCGATATTTTTTTCAAATTGTAAAGACCCAAATTCTTTTAAATTATGGCATGAACAATTGGGTAACTTAGGGCAAACATAATGAGTCAGATATTGGAATTTCTTACCCATATATGAGTAAATTATAAAGCAATGTGTGAACGAGAAATTATCAAATTATTTATTTTGGGCGATATTTGTATTAATTCAAATCTAACTTACTGTGATATGTTTCAGTAGTTAGACTACGCGTCACGGGTCTATGGTTAACGGCGGGTCTATGGTTAACGGAAGAAGAAGAAGGTTTACCTATGGTGGCTGGATATAGAATAAGAGAGGAGAAGTTGGAGGAAGAACCTTCCTTTTGATTTTATTCAATTTCCAACTTAACTAACAAATTAATATTCTCCCATATATATAGGAGTTACAACCAAAGATATAAGGAAATAATATTCTAAAAGTGCTGAACTAAATATGAAGGAAATATAAATAAACTAGTAAAGGAAACAATATAACTAAACTAGTAAAGGAAACAACATAACTAATTTGATCTTTAGGTAGTGTGAACCAGTTGGGTAGCAGGATCTATAATGTATCATTACACCCCTCCTGGAGATCAAGCTTGTCCTCAAGCTTGAAGCAGGTGACACCGTTCAATTGAATTCAGGTGATTCCATTGCGTGCGTTCATCTCTGTGGATGCAAGCCAAGCAGGGGGTTCTTCACCATCCTCTAATGTCCACCACATAAAAAGGTGGCGGCATTTATGACCTGGAAAAAATCGCTCATCACAATTATAACACAATTTTTTGGCATCCCTCTCGGCCTTTTCCGCTGGGGATAAGAATTTATACGGAGGTCGAGGTGATTTGGTGTGGTTTATTGGTTGTTGTGGGGTTAGTGAGACACGGGCAGAGGGAAGGGGTGCGGCAGGGTGTGGGTCATTGCTTGCCGTTTTGGCAGGTAGAAGGCCTAAGATGTGACATTTCTGATAGAAGTCACGGGCTATATTAATGGCTTCGTTTAGAGAACTAGGCTTGGTCCTTTCTACATCAATCCGAAGTACCTCGTCCAGACCACCGGTAAAAAGATCAACCCGTTGGGCTGGGAGTACTATGCCTGCATGTGCAAGGTGAGCTCGAGAGTCCTTGACATAATCATCAACATGCCTGGCGGTCTGAAAAAACATCTTCAGCCTAGTGGATTAATGCTTCGAGGTGGCCCAAAACTCAAACAACACTCTTCTTTAAACGATGCCCAGGAAGCAAATGGTGACACCGCAGTTTCAGAATGGTACCACAGTTGGGCCTCGCCAATCATGTGGTGTGCTGTCAGAGGAACACGTTCATGGTCTGGTGTGTCAGCATGGCGAAACGAAGACTCACAACGAAGTAGCCAAACCGTAGGGTCTTCCTCGCCTGAAAACAAAGGGAATTCGGCCTTGGGATACCGGGAAAAATGGTAGGAGTGATCCCCTATGTCTGCCACAGTAGATATCCCTTCGGTTTGAAGGGCAGAAACATAGTTCTCCTCCTGGACAGGTTGTTTACCATGGCTGGTGAGTAGGTATTGGACCAGTTTCTCCAATCTGGTAAGAAAAGTTGCCTGGGTGTGAGAGGATGCGGATAAGGAGGCGACAGTATTTGTCAAATTTTCAATTTTGTCATGCTGTAATTCCAAAGCTTTAACAGATTTCTGTAAAGCTTTGATAGCCGATTCGATGTTCAAATCAATACCCATGATGCCGGCAACGGGAACCAAATGATATGTTTCAGTAGTTAGACTACGCGTCACGGGTCTATGGTTAACGGAAGAAGACGAAGGTTTACCTATGGTGGCTGGATATAGAATAAGAGAGGAGAAGTTCGGGGAAGAAACTTCCTTATGATTTTATTCAATTTCCAACTTAACGAGACAAATTAATATTCTCCCGTATATATAGGAGTTAACAACCAAAGATATAAGGAAATAATATTCTAAAAGTGTTGAACTAAATATGAAGGAAATATAACTAAACTAGTAAATGAAACAATATAACTAATTTGATCTTTAGGTAGTGTGAACCAGTTGGGTAGCGGGATCTGTAATGTATCACACTGCATATCGTAATTATTCCCCCATACACATAGTACGTGGTAGAATTACATATTTCCCGATCTGCGTTTCTAGTCTTAGTATGTAGTCCGTTTTATTGTATCACCACCTCACGCGTACCTCTATGGGCTATAAACCTCCGTCTGTTGTTTAAATACCTAGAGCCCATTATAGGGGATCAATAGATATGCTGACTACATACATGCATCATGAAGATCATTTCACGGAATTAGGGGGAGATGAGCCCAAATTTAATGAAATGCCGGGAAGTTCCATGCAATGGAAAGATCTTCATTAGTTAAGAAATCCATGTACTAGTTAGACTGAACTAGAAGTTCAAAAGATAGTCTATATATTTGCGACTTTAGCAAATAATCTGCCAAACATATCTATTGATCATAGTGATCATAAAAGAGTGACTAGGTCCATATACCTTCCCCAACTTGGACCAAATATATCTACCGATACTCCTTGGCACTAGAAGTGTAGGAGATTTATCAGTGAAGAGAGATAAGAATCATAATACTAGATCTAGTAAATAAACATTGTCACTCTTGAAAAAGTTTGAATAATTTAGTCCCATAGACGCTCGTCCAGATGACGAGAAACCGTAGTCAATTCATAGGTGCACCAAACAAACATAATACTAGGGATGCGGGACAATCAGATGTGATTTGAATAGTTCTGGGAAATGTCTAGAATCTGGTTGACTTAAATATTGTCATGAACAATTATAAATATGTGAGAGATTTATGAAAGTATTATAGTTGTCGACAACACAATTGCCTTTACAAATTGCTCCGTTATATGATAATCTGGATCCAGAGTTAGGCACTGGAAGTGCCATGACTATTTAACGTATAAAGGAGCAATTCAGGCATAACTCGACTCGCTAAAATGAATAATTCTCTTTATAACAATAGACCGCTGAGTGTTAACCCCGAAGGTTACAAATTGGTGTGTGCACGAAAGAGACATAAGAATAACAAGGTGATATGATATGAAGCGAGTTTGTAGCCTATGGGTTCACGCAGATACCCTTGATTGATTCTAATCAAATATACTCTCACACGGTAAATGACATTTAGTCTCGCTACATAATATTATTGGCAGAATAATAAACTTAGATATGCAACTAATATTAATTTCAAAAGTCCCCGAAGGATTTTAAGTCCTCAAAATGAGAAAAAGTGAAAATTGCAACATTAAAATATTAAGGTCTTTATATGACCTGAAATAATTAAGAATTGGCTGAGTATTTTTCTCTCGAAGAAGGAATATGTATTTATGTGTCATTATTTACTCTTTAAAGAGTTGCGAATGGAGTTATTATCCTCATTAAGAAGGAATAATATGTATCTTATTATTTATTATCTCAGTCAATATTGATAGTGTAAACATCAATGGAATATCTAAATAGTTTGATGATATCAGTTCATGTCAAAAGACAGAGATATTTTTTTAAGGCTTGGGAAAGCTAAGAGTATTTTTCTTGACTTGAAGATCGAGTTTTTCCTTGAAGAAATTTTTATACACCAGTTAGCCAATATATGATTTTTGATTGGATACTTAGACAAGCCAATATACAATGGGCTACTTGGGTACTGGCTATTATTTTTGGGCAAATTATGCTGTGCATCCGTGTGCACACGGATGCAAAAATGGCGTCGTTTTACTTTTTTAAAAAATCATTTTCAATTGTCGTTAGTTACGTAAACATATGTTCATAATTTTATAATTTCACATTCTGGATTTATAGTTATTAAATTATGGATGTGTAGTTATGCAATTCTGGATTTATAGTTATGAAGTTATGGATGTGTAATTATGCATGCAATTCTGAATGTATAGTTATGAAGTTATAATTTCACATTCTGAATGTATAGTTATGAAGTTATGGATGTGTATTTATGCAATTCTGAATGTATAGTTATGAAGTTATGAATGTGTAGTTATGCATGCAATTATGAATGTATAGTTATGAAGTTATGGATGTGTAGTTATGCAATTCTGGATTTATAGTTATGAAGTTATGGATGTGTAGTTATGCAATTCTGGATGTATAGTTATGAAGTTATGGATGTAAAGTTATATATGCAATTTTGAATTATTTTTTTTTAAGTCAGACGTTAAAACGACGTCGTTTTTGCAACCGTGTGCACCATGCGGTTGCACATCATAACGCTCCTTATTTTTGTATCCCCATAATGCCAAGTTCCAAAACTGGTTGTACTATATTTACCCACATTGTCGCATAAAGGGTCAATAAAGATTGTGTTGCACAAACGATAAAATGATATATAATGAAATCTTTTTGACTAGGTATTATGATGTCAATATTATACCACGTGAACTCCAGAAGAGTCACGAGATTATTATAGAGTATATTTATTCCATTGACAGTTGTGCATGTGTATTTACAAAATTCACTTATACATTTTGAAATTTAATGTATGGAACTTAAAAATTGTTATCTTGAGGGGGAGTATCATTTTGCATGAATCAATCCTGAAGATTGGATCTTGAAGACTAACAGCTGTACTCTTTTCCTTAGTTAAATTTTTCCTCACGGAATTTTTTTAAATCTAAGGCTTTTTATGAGGCAGCTAATCTAAAACAAGAATACACATACATCATGTAATCTTTTCCTCAACTAGTTTTTTTTCCCACTGGATTTTCTAGTGAGGTTTTTAACAAGGCATGAATATGATATAGTAATGTAAATGGGGAAAAGTTGCAAAATAATTGCTTAAGTAGACAAACCCCAAAATCCTGAAGATTATGCCGATTGTGCCCTGAAGGCTTATGGTTGTACTCTTTTTCCCTTAACTAAGTTTTTCCCACAGGGTTTTCTTAAGTTAAGGTTTTTAATGAGGCAATCAGTACAATATATATGTTCTTACAGATATCATATACTCTTTTCTTCAACTAGGTTTTTACCACGTGGTTTTCCTAGTGAAGTTTTTAACGAGGCATGAATATATTTATATTTTATACTCCTTTTGTCTAGGTTTTTCCCACAGGGTTTTCCTAGCAAATTTTTACGAGACAGGATCATGTCAAATAATGTGGGGCGTGTTATAAATATGATTATTGTGGACATTATTATATACATGGTAGCAGTTGTAACTGATTAGGTTACTACTTTTTATATGTATTCATTATTACCTTGTATATAGGGATACTTTTGTATAAGAATTCTAGATGATGAATGAGAAGATCCTGGCTTTCCTCCCCACTTTCTGTCTATTTTGAATATTCTTTCAACAGTTTTGAACAACTTTTTGAATTTTAGCATTTTGGAGTTACAAAAATCTAATTAACCAAACACTTATATTGATTTTTTAACCAAATCAAACAATTAATAGTGATCAAATAAGTCAAATTGACTGATAAGCTAACTATTTTACCAAACAGGGCCATAGTATATTAAAAGTATACATTTATCAGTGGTGTGGACCATGGTCCATGGCAAAATTTGTTATCTTGTTTCCACCATTGCAAGGAATATATATAGGGAAGCACTCCAGTAAGAACAGAAGCCAATGAGAGAAATAGGAACTGATCTGAGTTGTCCATCTGAAAAGTGCAAGTAAATAGTATTAAAAGTGCAACAAATAATGTACACCGAACAACAATATTTAGTGCATCTAACGTTATCATTAGTTGCACCAGACATTATCGTTAAGTGCACCAATGTGAAATATGCTATCATTAAGTGCACCAATGTGGAAAGGTAAATTACTTGTACTATTCAGTATTAATGGATGCACTTTATTAAGTGAATTTAGTTGCACATTGGACTTGCACACTTGTATTTGTTACTTGCACTTTTAACATAATTTTCTTTCACTTCAAAGTTGAGTTATTTACAAAAAAAGTCACCGCACTTTTTTAAAAGTGTTTATGATTCGTTAGTTCTATCGAGATGGACGGATGCGATGAGTTCCTATTTATCTCTTGAGCGCACGCTTTCATTTGATCCGTTTCATATATATATATATATATATATATATATATATATATATATATATATATATATATATATATATATATATATATATATATATATATATATATATATATATATATATATATATATATATATATATATATATATAGGGTTGAGTTCAAATGAGGACAACAATATATAGAGGACTGTGAGGACAAATAATGGGCACACAACAAATTACTATAAGGCACACAATTTAATACATAATGGCACACAATAATACATGTAAGCATCAGGTTTCGAACTCAGGCTCTATTAATTAACAAGTGTATGCACGCGACATACAAACTGTGGCACACGACTACATTCGGCCATGCACACAACATACAGGCTAATGGCACACACTACATCTGTCCTCACAGTCCTCTATAATATACTTGTCCTCATTTGAACGCAAGTCTATATATAGATTTTGGATCCGGTGCACACCCCCTTGGCAGATGAGCTCGTGAGCACCTTTTCTGACCCTTAATTAGTTTAGATGAATGGTCCAGATGATTTGGGCTTTTTTGCCACGTGCATCAGCTTTGTGAAGACATTAGGGCTTGTTTTGTAATTTCGCAATTGATTTAATTATAGCAAGTATTTAATTTCGCCTGGGAATCTGCGTGAGTATTTCAACCCTTCGTCTTCTTCGTCTTCAACCCTCACATCTCAGCCGCAGTTTCCTGTAATACCTTCCTGTAATACCTTGCGCTTTCTCTCTTCCTCATCTCGCGTAGCAGATCTCATGAATATTTGGAAGCGAAGCAAGTAGCGGAGGGAGGATTTTATCGTCCAGAAACCGTTCATGAATCCGCGTTTGCCGCATTTAATGTTTGTTCGTACTGGTTGGATTTTGATTCGATTTTCATGGTGCTGAGGAATTTGACAGAGTGAGGTTAATGGACGAAAGAGGAGGATCGTTTGTGGCCGTGAGAAGAATATCGCAAGGCCTAGACGGAATTTGCATGTGCCGGAGGTTATGGTTTATTTTGCTGTCTGTGGTGGTGATTTGTGGTGGTGGTGGTGCCTGGAATTTTGATCCTCATGGCTGGGGGTGGGGGTTGCGGTGCTGAGTTATGTATATAAACCGTGGGATTTATTTATTTATTTATTTTTATGTTCTTGTTGGCAGTTTTGGTTTTGTTATTTGGTGTTGGATGTTGTGTGCAAATTACTGGGTGATGTGTGCATTGTTATGCAATAATATTTGTAATGTACTGGAAATATTGTTTTGGTATTTGTTGGTATGACTGTGTATATCTTCTTCTTTTTTTCCAATTTCGCTATGTGCGTAGGGGGTTAGAGGTGAATGCAGTATAGTATACCGTTGTTGTAGCTTTATTTACTATGGGTTTGTGCGTACATAGTCTGTGATTAGTGCATTTTTTTTTGTGGGGGGTAGGGGTTGGTGGTCATGCTAATGGTGTTGTAACTGGTCTGTGTGTGTTTTGCTTCGTATTGGGGTTTTTTTTTTTTTTTATTTTATTATGTTGAGGTTAGATTTTTGCCGGTAAAATAGTTCAAATTGTTTTTTCAAGTCTGCTATGTGCGTAGGGGTTAGGCAGTGAATGCAGTACAGTGTAAACATGGTGTAGCTTTAATTAGTATGGGTTTGTGCGTAATGGGTTCGGTTTGTGTTTGGTTCGTAATGGGGGTTTTTTTTTTTTTTCAATGAGGTTGGATTCTTGCTGGTAATGTAGCTTGCTGTTTTTTTTTTTTTTTTAAATTTCTTTTACAAGTATGCTATGTGTGTATGGGGTAGGAGGTTAATGCATTATAGTATTTGTAATGTACTGGAAATATTGTTTGGGTATTTGTTGGTATTACTGTGTATATCTTCTTCTTTTTTCCCAATTTCGCTATGTGCGTAGGGGGTTAGAGGTGAATGCAGTATAGTATACCCTTGTTGTAGCTTTATTTACTATGAGTTTGTGCGTACATAGTCTGTGATTACTGTATTTTTTTTTGTGGGGGTAGGGGGTTGGTGGTCATGCTAATGGTGTTGTAACTAGTCTATGTGTGTTTTGTTTCGTATTGGGATTTTTTTATTATGCTGAGGTTAGATTTTTGCCGGTAAAATAGTTCAAGTTGTTTTTTCAAGTATGTTATGTGCGTAGGGGTTAGGCGATGAATGCAGTACAGTGTAAACATGGTGTAGCTTTAATTAGTATGGGTTTGTGCGTAATGGGGTTCAGTTTGTGTTTGTTTCGTAATGGGGCTTTTTTTTGCAATGAGGTTGGATTCTTGCTGGTAATGTAGCTTGCTGTTTTTTTTTTTCTTTTTTTTTTTACAAGTACGCTATGTGCGTATGGGGTAGGAGGTTAATGCATTATAGTATAAACAGGTGGATGTAAAGGGGTGGATGCATTGTAATATGAACACAATTTTTTAATGTTGCAGACTATGGCTGCGATATATGCTGAGAAGTCCGATGCGTTAGCTGGAGCTTTGGAGGACATGGCCCACTTTATGGAGCTCCTTGATGACCTCCTAGGCCTGACTTTGGAGTCCGATGCGTTAGCTGGGGTTTCTGACTTTGGTTCCCCTTTCCAAGTAGTTGGTGTTAGTTTTTGAATTTCGACCTTAACATTTTCGTAATAAAGATGTGTCCTCTAGTTCCACTTAATATTATCATGTGTTTGAAAATCCCAGCACCTACGCACATGCGTACGCTACTATCATGCACACGCTTTTTTTTTTTTTTTTTTTTTTTTTTTTTTTTTTGCACAGGCCTATTTCTTCATATGCTTTTGTTTTTTGTACAGGAGATATGCACAGGCTATTTCTTCATATACTTTTGTTTTTTGTATTTGGTGTGTGCATTGGAGTGTTATGACGTGTACAATAGACCACATGATGCAAAGTTCCATTGCCAAAAATTTGCACACGCCATACCATAAAAATGCACACACCAGTGTAAATAACAAAACTAAAAAAATGACACGAACCACATGATGCAAAGTTCCATTGCCAAAAATGCACAAAGTTCCAAAGCAAATGTCTGTATCTAGAACTAAATTAATTTACACATGGATCCAGTTCTCAATCAATTTTTAGGTCATATAATTTTAATTAAACCTTCTTGCTCAAGAATCGCTTGGTCATTCACGCACCAACCAAACAACACCCTATCTTGCACACGGTAAGACACTGCTACGCACAAACAACCACACCAAACAAGGCAACCCCCAAAAAACGCATCAACACGAAAACAGTGGTGCACCCGCCTAAAAAAAGAAGAAAAAAAATAGTTTGTTCACCAACTGAACGCGCACACGCTACGCACATAACAGATATTCTAGTTCGTCCACCAACCCCCACCCCCCTCCCACCATCCCAGCGGAAAAAACCCCAATATTCAATGTATGCACAGACGATGGCACGTAAATGCACTTACCCGTTCGTTTTCTCCTCAAGCCTTGTTCACGCCAAGTTCACCTCATCAGCCTTTGTAGTAATTCAAAGTATTAATTTCCATCCACAAACTCCCTAATTTAATGCTACAAATTCCAATAATATTATGTCCATAAATAAATTAGAATTACAATTACTAATATATCCTTTACATTGGAAAATATCATTAATTACTACCCTAATCTCTTATAATATCAACCATTGATGAAAATTGAATCAATGGATATTTGGAGGCCTCATGGTCTCATCTATTAGAGGGGGTGCACCGGATTCGAAGCCTATATATATATATATATATATATATATATATATGTATATATATATATATATATATATATATATATACATATATATATATACATATATATATATACATATATATATATACATATATATATACATACATATATATATATACATATATATGTATATATATATATATATATATATATATATACATATATATGTATATATATATATATATATATATATATATATATATATATATATATATATATACATATATATATGTGTGTGTGTGTGTGTGTACACACGCGGTGAAGCTAGCAATATAAATAAGGCCTGGCTTTTAAAAATGTACAATTTGACATTTGCATAGGTGAAAAATAAAGTTTAATTGTGTCTGTAGATTGAGTTCAGATCAAGAGTCCAAATTGAAGATATTAAAAAAAAAAAAAACGCGGTGGCATTATGGTATTTTTATTTACATAAGTTGGTATTTTATTTTGTCTTCTGGTGCATATTTTCTCTTCTTGCAAAGCACAATGTTATGTCTTATAGAGCACAATGTTGTGCCTTTCAGAGCACCCTAATATACCTTCCAGTGCATATTGCTTTGCCTTACAGAGCACATTGTTGTGCCTTTCTGAGCACATTGTTGTTTCTTCCAGCGCACATTGTTGTGCCTTCGAATTGTATATTGTTTTACCTTAGTGTACATATTGTTCATCCTTCCAGAGCACATTGTTTACCCTTTCAAAGCACATTGTTGTGCCTTGTAGTACACATTGTTGTGCCTTCCAGTATTTTGAAGTTCAAAATTTATGTGAACATAGAGTTTTATAATTGTGAACATATAAAGTTCAGTAATTATGAATATAGAACCGTGTCCACCATCCCATCAATGTAGATAATCAATTACCTAATGCTGATCAAGTTCTAATACTTAGTCAGCCTATATAATCTGCACCACATAAATTGGAAAACGTTACACGTTGCTGGGAATCAAACCCCATCCTATTACTTGAAACAAAATTTAAATGAGACTTATTTACTAGATTAATACTTGTGGATTTTTTTTATTATTATTTTACTTTTAAATTGCATGAGATCTTAGGAGGAACCCTCCTGCTGTATAGAGGACGTAGTCTAAGCTTTTGTTAGTTTCAAGTAAGAAAAAGCACATGTGGTCTCCAAATTATATTCATTGGTACCTTCTTGACTTCTTGCATGCTTGATAGATTCTTTTAACTTGATTCTCTTGATTCCTGAAGATTTACTAACATACATTTGTTTGACATTTGAGTTCATTTTTAATTTTTATTGTTTGATCTCTCATGAATCAAATATGATAAAATCGATTCTCAATGCTAAATGAAATTAAGAATTTTAAATAACCTAGTTATGAAAATAATAAGGTATTTGATGTGCTCTAAGAGAAAAGTTAAAAAAAAAAAAAAAATTATAACATAAGGAATCAGTTAGATTATTTGTTTCAAATTTGATTCCTAACCGAGTGAGCTATTGAATCTTCTTGTCTTGAGCAAGTTATCAATGACAATTTAGGGGCAATTTATATCCTACACCACGGCGCGCGTTGCACTATGCGTCCAGATGCAAAACGACGTCGTTTTAATTTTTTTTTTTTTGAAATTTTCCGCCCCAGTGAATGGCAGTAGTTTTTTCTTTAAAAAAAAAACCCGTTGTTCAAGAATGTACATAATGTTATACTAGAATACACATAATTGTATACATGAATGTACATAATTATATAACAAAATATACATACTCTTTTTAAAAGATAATACACATAATCTAACATAATACATAATAAACATAAACTTTTAACATAATACACATCAACTATTAACATAATACACACAAATTTTCTGATTCGGATGTACATAATTGTATAAAAAGAATGTAGATAATTGTATAAAAAATGTACATAACTGTATGAACCAATACACATAACTGTATGAACAAATACACATAACTGTGTGAACAAATACACATAATCCCAGCAACTTCCTACCACGCCTCCCAAAACGACGTCGTTTTGGGAGGCGCGCGGCGCACAGTGCTATGTGCGCCGTGGTGTAGGGTATAACGATTGGATTATATCGTGCCCTGGTACACGCACAATATCTGGCTTAAAACGACATCGTATTGGATTTTATTTTTTATTTTTTGAAAATTCCTTTTCCCGTATCTGCTGTTAACTTCTATAAAAAAAATTTCATGTTTCGAATGTATATAATTGTATAAAAGAATGTATATAATTATTTTTTTACAAAAAGAATGTATATAATTGTACAATAGAATGTACATAAACTCCTAACTTAATAGACATAAACTTTTTTGAAAGAATAATACACATAATCTAGCATAATACATAATAAACACATAAACTCTTAACATAATACACATAAACTCTTAATTCTTAAAAAAAAAAAAATCCTTTGTTTCGAATGGTACATAATTGTATAATAGAATGTACATAATTGTATAATAGAATGTATATAATTATAATTATATAATAGAATACACATAAACTTCGTCGCGTCAACTCCCCACACAACTTAACAAAACGACGTCGTTTTGGGCGGGGCGAGACGTATAATGCATTGTGTGTCCTAGTGCACGATATAACAATTGCACAAATGGGGCAAATTATTGTGTGGATCGTGATGTGTGGACCACGGTCTAAAATATCGTCGTGAATATTATAAGTGAAAATAATGTACATTATGTTAGAATAATGTAAATTACGTGTTAGAATAATGTACATTATGTGTTAAAATAATGTACATTATGTGTTAAAATAATATACATTACGTGTTAGAATAATGAAACATCTGAGGTAATATAATGTACATTATGTTTTAAAATAATGTACATTATGCTTTAGAATAATGTGCATTATATTTTAGAATAATGTACATTATGAGTTATAAAAATGTATGTTGCAGCTGGACGCGCGAAAAAATAAAATTAAACAAAACGACGTTGTTTTTGGACCGTGGTCCACCACGGTCCACACAATAACTATTGCACAAATGGATAACCGACGCGCTAATAAATTGCCAATTGTCTACAGTAGTGTAGTTCGCCAAATTTTACTGTGGATCATGGTCTATATAGCAGCTTGAACCATAAAGTATGTATCATTCTAATTAAACTTCAGATGGGATGAATCCGGGCTTTTATCAGCACTTCTGGGATGTGGGGGGGGGGGGGGGGGGGGGGGGGGTGTCTACTTTTGTTATTGACTGTCTGAATTCCCGTAGTTTCCCCCAGGTTTGTATGATACTGATGTTGTGTTGATCCCCAAAAAGAATTCCCCTGAGCATGTAACGGATTTGTGGCCTATAGCCCATGTGTAACGTGGTTTATAAAGTCATGGCTAAGGTAATTTGCTAACAGAATGAAACCGTTGATGGAAACTATTGTGTCAGATTGCCAAAGCGCTTTTATTCCTGATAGGCTTATCATGGATAATATATTGATAGTTGCAGAGGTTGGCCACTATTTGAACAGGAAGTAGTGTGGGGCGGTAGGTTGAGGTGCTCTAAAATTGGATATGTCCAAGGCTTATGATTGTATGGAGTGGTCCTTTCCTCGCAGGATGCTTTTGGCCATAGGTTTCGACTGTATGTGGGTGGATCTAATCATGCATTGTGTGACCACGGTTGCTTACAGTTTCCTAATTAATGGCTCGCACACCAGTCTTGTGATCCCTACTCGGGGACTACGTCAGGGTGTTCCTTCGTCCCCGTATATGTTTATTATTTGTGCAGAAGGGTTATCATTACCTTTACAGTAGGCACAGAATAATGGTCTTATCCACGGTTGCAGGGTGGCAAGAGGTGCCCCCCCCCCCCCCCCCTCCTATTTCTCACTTATTTTTTGCTGATGATAGTCTCCTTTTCTTTAAAGCCAATTTACAGGAAGCAGGGGAGGTCAAACGTTGTTTATCTACTTATGAGATGCTATCTGGCCAAAGGGTCAATTATCATAAGTCCAGCATTTGTTTTAGCAAGAATACTCGGGAAGAGGATAGGGAGGATGTTGCGCAGGCTCTAGGGGTGGTTAGGGCTCCTAACTTTGGAAAGTATTTGGGCTTTCCCTCCTTTTTGGGAAGGAAGAAGAAGGCTGTTTTTGCTTATATTGAGGACAAGATAAGGCAAAGAATTGGTTCGTGGAATAAAAATCTCATATCGCAGGCTGGTAAGGAAATTATATTGAAAAGTGTAGCTCAATCTATGTCTACCTTCTCAATAAGTATTTTTTTGCTTCCTGTGTTTGTTTGCACTTCTATTGTGCGTACTATGAATCGTTATTGGTGGGGTTCTGGAAATGATTGTGGTATACATTGGAAAGCTTGTGACAGGTTATGTATGCCTAAAAAGTTTGGAGGGCTGGGTTTTAAGGACCCGCGTGCATTTAATTTGGCTATGTTAGGGAAGCTGGCGCTTCCTTACCAAACCTGACTCATTGGTAGCACGGGTGTATAAAGCTAGGTATTTTCCTAAATGATCATTCTTTGAAGCATGTTTAGGAAATAATCCTAGTTTCTGTTGGCGCAGTATTATGGCTGCCCATGGCCTAGCTTGCAGTGGTGTAAGGCGCAGGATTGGGAACGGGAATTCGACTCTCAATTGGGGGCATCCCTGGCTTCTCGATGGCGAGAACCCTATGATTCATACTAAGATGCCTCCTCAACTGGCTGCCTCGTGTGTGGTTGGTTTGATTGATCAGGTTACAGGTACTTGGGATCACTCTATTTTGACTTATATTTTTGAAGATGACGATGTGAATCGTATCTCGAAAATTCCTATTTCACCGGAGTATGAGGATTCTTGGTACTGGTATGAGGATCCCAAGGGTTGCTACTCTGTTAAGAATGGCTACAAAACCGTTGTTGGAAATTTTGTTGGTAATGTGGGCTCTTTTGATAATTGGTCTACATTATGGACACTAAAAATCCCCCCAAAATGAAAGACCGTTTTGTGGAGAGCTTTAAGTGATATCCTCCCAACCACAAACAACTTGCTTTTAAAGAGAGTGGAGGTGGATCTTATCTATTTGTTCCATGTGTAGAATTGATCATGAGGATACCATGCATGCCTTGGTGACGTGTGGCTTTGCTAGTTCCATTTGGACAAAATCCAACCTTCCAATTCCCAACCCCACAACAAATGTTTTTCATACTTGGTTTGGAATGGTCTTGAATACTCTAACCAAATGATATTCGTAGCTGCAATTTTGTAAAACATTTGGAGAGCCCGCAACAGTGCGGTTTGGGACTGCTTACTGCCAACACCGAAGAAACTCATTGCGGCGTCCGTTGTTACTGTTCACACATGGCAAGATACCCAGCTGCATGCCGCTGCCCAGCCCATCACGGTCTAGCAGACTGCACAGCATGCTACTACAGCTGTTCGGCGGTGCTGGTTCGATGTGGGCTTTTGACTGTCTACGAACCGTGCCACGGCAGGCTATATGCTTCTCGACAACGACGGCTCCTTTATTGCGGTGTTCAATAGCCCCCTCCCAGTTTGTTTCTCCCCCTTGATGGGTGAGGCCCTTGCATGCAAGGAGGCGTTATCCTTGCTAAGAGGCCGTGGCGAACAGGCGATCGAGCTCCACACAGATTACTCATTGCTGCAGCATTATTTAGCCGCGCCTACAGGTTCCATCCGTTCCTACACCGGCTATGTTATTGACGACTGCAGATCCATTATTCCATAGTTTGCGCATTGCTTAGTTAAATTTGTTCCTAGATCAGCTAATTTAATAGTTCATACTCATGCTTCTTTAGCTTCAGCTCAGTCTTCTGCATTGTACTGGGATTCTATCCCGCCAGACGCTATTGTTGGTTTTCTCTAATATATGCCCCAGTTGGTTGCTTTCGAAAAAAAAAAAAAAAAAACTTCAGTTTTATTTTACAATATTGCTTTGTTTTTCAGTTTCATTTTTCACACACACTAATTTCATTATAGCAATACCAAAGTATTATTTTAATTCTAGTACAGTTTCATTTAACAATATACATTATTGCATGAGCGTTATTTTTTAGTTTCATTTTTCATACACTAGTTTAATTATAGCAATGTTGAAGTATTATTTTAATTTTACTTCATGTTCATTTGACAATATATGTTATTGTATTACTATGGACTTTAGTTTCATTTTCCACATACACTAGTTTCATTATAACATCAAAGTAATATTTTAGTTATACTACAATTTCATTTGAGAATATACGTTATTGATTGAGCTCTGTTTTTCAGTTTCATTATCCACACACAGTAATTTCATTATGGTAATATTAAAATATTATTTCAATTATACTACAGTTTCATTCGACACTCGCCGTCCATTGTATAACAGTTGTGTTTAGTTGGTATTGAGATGATAAATTATGATTGAGAGACCTGATAGCCGCATGAGCGACTTATACTAGTTTACCACCTTGAGGTCTTATGCCGGATAGGGTCACAATGTATTATTCAAACATTACAAACTTTTGAATAGTTTGTATAGGTTTTGCGTAAATCAAAATAAATTATTTCACCATTTAGTAGAAATTTATGTTTGTACTTCAATCAAGCCATCTAGGTGGATTTTTTTTTTTGAACATAAACTGGCAAACTTCATTAAAACCGTAATAAATCGGAAATACAACTCGGTGGGATCTGGATCCACACCTCCGAGCCAGCTAAAGAACCAGTCGCCCGAGCGAGTTCGTGAGCTACGCGATTCGCTAATCTCCTGACATGGGCTATACATACATTCCCTATGTCACTAGCAATCACCCGACATTGCTTCACAATCAGACCAACATAAGAAAAATCAACAGACTGGGAATTAAAAGCGTTACAGAAATTTAAACAATCATATTCTAGGATTATATTATTCAGTCTTTGTTCCTTCAACCAAGTCAGTGCTTCTTTAGCCGTAAGAGCTTCGGCCACATATGGATCATGCTCATCGACCAGAAGCCCCCTCTTTGCCGCCACAAAACAACCCAGGTGGTCGCGGACAACCAGGCCAAAGCTAGCCCCACTCTCAGCAATGGCTGCGTCTACATTGCACTTCAACGAACCTGCTGGCGGTGATGTCCATTGCTCATGGGTCCTGGTCCTCTCCATTACGCTCCTCGCCTGAAGTAAGCCGCACTCCAAGCAACACGAAGCTGATTCATCATGTGTTGCGACATGGTAATAGATGGAACCGTATTATGCCATACTGCGTCATTACTTGCGCGCCATATTGTCCATAAAACTGAGGCCATTTTCACTGCATCATCAGCCCCTTGAGTGCCCAGAATGTGGTCCATGAATGCGATGAACCCCCTGCCCTGTAGCACATTATCGGTCTCCCATAGCTGCTTCGCAAAGTCGCACTCACAGAAGAGATGCGCCATTGATTCCGTAGCATAGCCACAGATTGGGCAACCTCCTCCAATCCACACCCTTTTCAGTCGCAAATTGTCCCGTACCGGTAGCACGTCACGAGCACATCGCCACAGAAAATTTCTCACTTGGGTGGAGTCTGTGCTGCCCATAATGTTTTCCATGCATGAAACGCAACATCCACTGTTGGTTGCACCCTCTCGCGAGCGAGGAGGCGGTAACCGTTCTGCACCGTGTACTTACCTCGCAAATCACCTGGCCATCTCCAGCAGTCTTTGAGGTGAGTACTCACTGGGGTGGCAAGGATCCTGGGGATGTCATCAGAGTGAAAAATATCCCGCAATATGTCACCATCCCACCGCCCATGCTCGTCAAGTAGTCCAATAACCGTCGCATGTCGCAATTCTTCCACACACAGCGTGATTAGAGGTTTGTTTGAAGCATCCGCGAGCCAGTTCCACCCCCAAATTCTCGTTTCCGTTCCATCACCAATTCGTCTGGCTAAGCCTTGCTCTAAAACAGCCCTCCCGGCCATTATACTCCGCCAAATAAAGCTGGGGTTCCCTCCTACCTGGGCCTCCATGAAATCCACGGTAGCAAAATATTTAGCCTTCAAGATACGGCTTACCAACGAGTCAGGTTGAGTTAGCAAGCGCCACCCCTGTTTGGCCAATAAAGCAATGTTAAACTCATGCAGTTTCTTGAAACCTAACCCTCCCGTCGATTTTGGTTTGCACAACCTGTCCAGGATAACCAATGTATCCCGCAACTCCCATTACCACCACCCCCCCCCCCACCAATAACGGTTGAACATCTTTTCCAGCGTGTCACAAACCCGCAAAGGCAACACAAAGATTGACATAGTAAAAATCGGAAGAGATTGTGCTATGCTTTTCAGAAGTACCTTCTTGCCTGCTCGGGACAGAAACATATGCTGCCACAACCCGATACGTGCCCGGATATTCTCTTCAATATATTTGAACACAGCCGTTTTGTTTCGCCCGAGGGCCGATGGCAGACCTAGGTAACGACCCAAGTCCGGAGCCTCTTGAACACCCACAATCCCCGTAACTAGGTCCCGAGTGGGGCCTGGTGTGTTGTGACTATAAACAGCATTGGACTTATCAAAATTGATAAGTTGCCCCGATGCCAAGCTGTAAAGATCTAAGCATTGTTTGATATTCACCGCTTCTCGTTGGTTGGCCCTGAAAAAGAGTAAACTATCGTCAGCGAAGAACAGGTGAGAGATGGCCGGTGCACCCCGGGCCACCCTCACCCCATGTATGTCACCCCAGGCCTCTGCTTGTTGCAGGAGAATCGATAGCCCTTCAGCACAAAGGATAAAGAGGTAAGGCGACAAAGGGTCGCCTTGCCTGATTCCCCGGGTAGGACGAACATGTCCCGCAGCCACACCGTTAACCAAAATGGAATAATTAACGGTGGTGACACAGAGCATTACAAGAGCAATCCAATTGCTATCAAACCCGAGGGCCCTCAGCATACCCTCCAGATAGGGTCATTCCATCCTATTGTACGCTTTAGCCATGTCTAGCTTCAGCGCAGTCCACCCTACATTTCCTCCCGTTTTCCTGCTTAGGAAGTGCCCGATCTCACCGGCTATAATAATATTATCGGTTAGGAGCCGATCAGGCACAAAGGCACTCTGAGATTGAGATACAACTTGATCCAAGCAAACCTTCAATCGGTTAACAATCATTTTAGCCAACACTTTGTACACAACGTTACAAAGGGCTATAGGCCGCAGGTCCGCAACTCGAATTGGTGTAGCCTTCTTTGGAATCAAAACAATGTTAGCATCGTTTAGACCCAGGGGAAAGGTTCTGGTTTTTACACACTTGAGTAGGAACATGGACATGTCATGTCCCAGCACTGGCCAAAAATGTTGGAAGAAGGCCGGCGACATGCCATCTGGCCCGGGCGCCTTGTCAGGGGCCATGCCAAACAGTGCCCCTTTCACTTCCATAATTGTGAAAGGCTGCGACAAAGATATTTTCATCTCGTCCGTGACCCTTTCCTGGACATGGTGAAAGAGGTCGGCATTACTAGCACCGGAGCAAAAGATAGCTTCTTAGTACCTGAGGATTTCCGTGTTCATAGCCACACCTTCCTGCCAATCGCCCTCCGGATCTTTTAGCCGTGATAGAAGATTGCGTTTGCGCCTAGCCGTTGCAGATTTATGGAAATATTTAGTGTTTGCGTCGCCGTGTTTAAGCCACAACTGCTCTCGATCTTTGTTTCCAGAAGATTTCCTCCGCAATAAGCAAAGCCTCCAATTCACCCTCCGCATTCATGAAATGTTCCACGCCCTGTACACTATGATCCTCCTTTAAACGAGCCAAGGTTCGGCGCAAAATTTGGATGCGGTTGCCAAATCGCCGATGATGTTCTCCTCCCCACCTCCATAGTCGCTCGCCACACATGGCAAGACGCTCCTGGCTCCTGGAAGTCTAAGCCCGCGGATAAGCGCCAGGCTTCGTCAACAACCTTGGCACATCCCTCCTCCAAGAGCCAAGCGGTTTCAAATTTAAAAGAACCAGAATGTGCTCTGGCAGCCCCCGGGTCAAAGCTTACCGACAGCGCACAATGATCCGAGAACACAGTGTATATATTTTGAACCACCACCTCGTCATGAAGCTCCAACCACTCCGTCGTGGCAACCGCCCTGTCCAGTCGCTCTTCCATCCACGACTCGGTACCTCGACTCTTCTCCCATGTGTACCTACCGCCTTCCATACCCAAATCAACAAGCTGACAGTCACCTAAAGCATCATTAAGCCCTTCAATAAGCGAGGTCGGATGGGAATGTGATCCTCTCTTCTCGGAAAGACATGCGATGTCGTTGAAATCGCCCACGACGACCCACGGCAGGGATGACCTGTCCTTTAGTTGCCGTAACAAGTCCCACGTAATATGACGTCGGGACCGATCCGACTCACCATAGAAGCCAGTGAGCCTCCAAGCCGGGCGATCGAGCAGAGTTATCTCCATATCAATGTGGTTGGTTGAGTAACTCATGGGCGATGCCGTATCCGCACTCCTCCAGAAGAAAGCAAGACCCCCACCTAAACCCGTATGCTCCACACCAATCTTACAATCAAAACCCATCTTCACACGTGCCTCCTCCACCTGTACATCAGTAGCCTTCGTTTCCATCAAGAAAACGAACATGGGTCGCTTTTTGGACATGATGCCCAATAGTTCGCGAACTGTCCGGGTGCCACCCATTCCCCGGCAGTTCCAGCTCAAGAAACTCATTTGTCCTGGCGAGCCTGGTCCGCCAAACCCGCCTGCTCATGATTTCTTGGTGTGTCGGTCATTTGCACATCACTACCTGTTGTAGTGTCCTCTTCTTCGCCCCTTCTACGCTTCAGGTCTCCTTGCAACCCCCCTACCTCCTCCGCATCCACCAGTACCGTCGGCGGTGGCCCTGCCGAGGGAAGAGTAGCCACAGCCGATGACATAGACGTAGCCGGTAGGAGCCACTTTGCACCTACTGGCTTTACCTGCCTTCTTAGACCGGCTCACAGCCACGCACCAAACGGGAACGCCTCCGGTAGAATCCCTTCTTCGTACACCGTTTTACAGAACTTATCTGAATGGCCCAGTATCCCGCAGCAGTAGCAAAAGGTACTCAAACGCTCGTATTTGAACATGATCCATTGCACGGATCCATCTCGCCTTGTAAGTTTCATCCGCCGCTTGAGAGGGGATGTTATGTTCATCTTCACCCTGATCCGGTAATAGCTCTTCCATGTCCACCAAAGTTAAACGGATCTGCCGTGATGAACTCTCCAACATGATCCCCTATCTTGGCTATGAAATCTTGGGAGGCAAACATGGTCGGCAGACCGTGAATCTGGACCCAAAACGGGATAGACGCCAATTCGACATCCTCTGGCCTAACGCCCATCGGAACTTGATCGCAAATCAGAAGGTTATTCTCGAAGGACCACGGTCCGTCGTCGAGAACCCGCTGGAGATCCTTCGGGTGGGGAAATTAGAACAGGAAGAGGTCATCGGCTAGCGAAACCGCATACATTCCCATGACTGGACGCCACACAGACGCTAGAACCTGCTGCATATGCTCAAAGTGTACCTGTTGATCCGTGAGAAGTCTCCCAACCAGGTTATGATGAATCGTGATATCCGGGATCGGTTGCAAATCAGGTGCCTCCAGACCGCCAGATTCTTCTTCGGCTAGGGATAGATCAGCACATTGCTTCTCGATTTGATGAATATCCATTTTAACGTAATGTATCGGAATCAATAAGAACAAAAGAATCGTAGAACAAGACAACACAACTGCGATATCCATCTGACAAACCAGCTATAAAAAGAACCCTAGAATACTAGGGAGATCACCCTCTCGACGCACGTTCGAGAGAGAGGGCCACAACGACGCCGATGATCGGCGATCACGTTCGGGATGCGATCACGATCGGAGACTGGCGACTATTATGGAGCGTTTTTTCTTTTATCTCGATGAAATTAGAGAGACTTCTTTTCCATCTAGGTGGATTAATAATTACAAAATTCTAAAATATATATATATATATATATATATATATATATATATATATATATATATATATATATATATATATATATATATATTAAAAAATAGGAGGTAACCTTCCTCAGTTCCTCATATTTTTATTTTTATTGTATATTTTAAATTTTTTAAAACTATTTTTGTCATCAACTTGAAGTACATTTTAAATATTCACTTAAATAGCCAAGTAAGTAATTTTTGCGTAAAGCTTGATGGTAATCCAAAAATAAAAATAAAACTTACACTTGTTTTTTCTTTTTTAATACTCTAATTGCACATATTTTAATTTAATGACTTAATTATACAAATAAATAAAATTGTAACTTATTTGAAGATTATTTTAAAATTTTAAAAGTAAATTTAAAAGAATAATTTTGCACGACTCAACAAACCGCGTAAGGTCATACGCATTTGACTATTCATGCATTGTAGGTAAGGTTTTAATCAATACGAATCTTGTTTGGTTTTATTTTATAGTTTTTAAAGTTTTTTTTTTTTTTTTTTTTTTTTTTTTTTTTTTGTCCCGAAAGAGTTGACAGAATAGATGAAACATAATTCTTTTATATAAAGATTTACATGTCCGATTTTTGCCAACACTATTTTAGTCAAGTATTTTCACATAAAGTCTAAGTTACATGTACGATTATTGTCAACACTCTATTAAAAAATTATGCTACGAAAAGTTTGAATTTATCTAATTTATACGTACCATCATACAGTGATCTTCATGGTTTAATTTGATGGAATCTTTAGAAATGTGTTAGCGTTAGTGTTAGTGACCAAACATCAATAACGTGAGAATCTATTAATATGATGTTATGACATTATTATTTACAAAATTTAAATATTTTTATAGTAAAAAGGACATTTTATCTTTAAAAACAATAAAAGTTGTAGACCAGATCGAAAACGAATCTAAAATTAAAAGAAAATGATCCGTACAAAACTTAAGCGCGTAAACGCGTTGCTTATCGGCCTACTTCTGTAGTAGGTGGCTTCAATGTAAAGTAATAGAAAAAGAAAAATTAAAAATTTCGAATGAAAAAGTGGATCGTGAAGTGACATAATTCTACCCCCAAGCCCCAACATGTGGGGCTAAACGCATTTTATATTTTTATATAAGTTAATTATCGAAATAGTCTCTTGACAATAACAAAATTACTAATTTAGTCTTTGATTATTTCTTTTTGATCAATTAAGTTCTAAATTTTAAAAATTTTAACTAATTTGATTTTTCGTTTGTTTGATCGTTAGTCAACCGTTAATTTGGGACCAAATTGATAATTTGCTATAGTCAAAAGACCATTTTGATAATTAACTATAAGGGTGGGCAATTCGGTTCAATTTTCTCGAACCGAACCGTACCCAAACTACGGAGTAATTAGATTCGGTAATGTACCGAACAACCAAACGGTAATAGATTCTTGTATACCGAACGGTTCGGTAAATTCTCCAACCGAACTGAATTTCTTCGGTAAAAATCGAACCGAACCGAATACCGTTTGAACTTTGAATTGCTATTTTGTTATATATTAGACTTTGAATATGGACTATGTAAACACCATAACACATAATATAGAACTTTTGATAACAAACCATAAGAAATAAATAAAACATTTACGAGAGATACCCGTAAGAATGTGAACTGAATGGCAGAGCAAGCAGTAAAGGACTTGGATTTACTTTTTATTTTTATTTATTTTATTATTTATATTATTATTATTATTTTAAAAAATCAAACAGTATTCGATTCAGTTCAATTTTTTACCGAACAATTCGGATCGATTTTTTATCGAACTGTTCGGTATACAAGAATCCAATACCGTTTGGTTGTTCGGTATATTACCGAACCAAATTAGTTCGGTTCGGTTTGGTATAGTTCAGTTCGAGAAAACTAAACCGAATTGCCCACCCCTAAAGTTAATTACCAAAATGGTCCTTTGACTATAGCGAAATTACCAATTTGGTCCCAAGTTAACGTTGACTAACCGTCAAACAAACGGAGGACCAAATTGGTTAAGATTTTTAAAATTGAGGGACTTAATTGTTTAAAAAATAGTCAAGGACCAAATTGATAATTTCGTATAGTAAGGGACCATTTCGTAATTAACTCTTTTATAATTAAAAATGAATTTCTTGTCTCATTTTACCTATGTTACTATTTATTAGTTAAACTAATACGGAGTATTTCTTGT
>NW_017618379.1:0-2500 GCF_001879475.1 Ipomoea nil | reverse complement strand
CACTGCGCTACGCTGGGCGGGTTCATTGCGAACGCCCGCCCTCCGCCCCTACGGCGCACCGTAATTCGTTAACGAACAGCTTACTAGACGATTGGACACGTGCCTCGGCAACTCACAACCTACTGACGGTATATTGCAGATTCACGTTTGCTCGATTGACCGAATTCACGTGCCAATGATGTTTTTTTGCATGTCCGTCTCCGTCCGGTGCGCCGCCCCGCCTTGCGACTCCGATGGGTCTATGCCGGTCCCCAATAATACGTACGAGCGGCGGGAACACTCGTACGAGGCCTACGGGACGAGGGGGGCCCGTCCCAACACGTTCCGAAAAAAGTCGACCGGCACCTCAACTACCATACCCCCCCTATAGTAGTTAAAAAAAAAAAAACCCCAGTGACAGCAGTAGACACGGTTTGTCCCGTAAATCACACGGTCATTTCGGGTGGTTCCGTGCATTTTTTTTCAAATGTTATTGCATGGTCCTTTAGTTTAGAGCATTTTAACAATGCTTGGTAAATTTCAAAGCGTTTGGATGATTATTTCATTGAAAACGACGATGTCCAAATTTATGCCCAGCTGTCCGCAAAGTTCCTTGTCTGACTTAGCCAAGTACTTGGGATTGTTGGGAATGTGAGAGGAATATATGGCATATCGTTTGCCTCACTAATTAAATAGTACAATAAGCTCTAAAACAAATGTATATGCCATTTTGGCACGAGAACGACGTAAAACGACATAGGCCAAGGCATAACACAGAACCGTCGTAAAAGTACTGGGGTGGCAGGCGGGTAAACCTCTGTTGCGTGATATTTTCCGCATCCGTCCGCAACTGTGCGCAATTTGGGCGCCCTCGTTCCGCATAAGTCCGCAACCTCGGCACCCTCGTTCCGCATAAGTCCGCAACCTCGGCACCCCCGTTCCGCATAAGTCCGCAACTTGGGCACCCTCGTACCGCAACTTTCCGCAACCTCGGCACCCTCGTACCGCAACTTTCCGCAACCTCGGCACCCTCGTACCGCAACTTTCCGCAACCTCAGCACACCCGTACCGCAACTTTCCGCAACCTCGGCACACCCGTTCCGCATAAGTCCGCAACCTCGGCACCCCCGTACCGCAATTTTCCGCAACTTGGGCACTCTCGTACCGCATAAGTCCGCAACTTGGGCACCCTCGTACCGCAACTTTCCGCAACCTCGGCACCCCCGTACCGCAATTTTCCGCAACCTCGGCCCACCCGTACCGCAACTTTCCGCAACCTCGGCCCACCCGTACCGCAACTTTCCGCAACCTCGGCACCCCCGTACCGCAATTTTCCGCAACGTCGGCCCACCCGTACCGCAATTTTCCGCAACGTCGGCCCACCCGTACCGCAACTTTCCGCAACCTCGGCACCCCCGTACCGCAACTTTCCGCAACCTCGGCACCCCCGTACCGCAACTTTCCGCAACCTCGGCCCACCCGTACCGCAACTTTCCGCAACCTCGGCACACCCCGTACCGCAACTTTCCGCAACCTCGGCACACCCGTACCGCAACTTTCCGCAACCTCGGCACCCTCGTACCGCATAAGTCCGCAACCTCGGCACCCTCGTACCGCATAAGTCCGCAACCTCGGCACCCTCGTACCGCATAAGTCCGCAACCTCGGCACCCTCGTACCGCATAAGTCCGCAACCTCGGCACCCTCGTACCGCATAAGTCCGCAACCTCGGCACCCTCGTTCCGCATAAGTCCGCAACTTGGGCACCCTCGTACCGCAACTTTCCGCAACTTGGGCACTCTCGTACCGCAACTTTCCGCAACTTGGGCACTCTCGTACCGCAACTTTCCGCAACTTGGGCACCCTCGTACCGCAACTTTCCGCAACTTGGGCACCCTCGTACCGCATAATTCCGCAACCTCGGCACCCTCGTTCCGCATAAGTCCGCAACCTCGGCACCCTCGTACCGCATAATTCCGCAACCTCGGCACCCTCGTACCGCATGAGTCCGCAACTTAGGCACCAACGTTGCGCATAAGCCCGCAACTTAGGCACCCTCGTTCCGCATAAGTCCGCAACTTAGGCACCCTCGTACCCATAAGTCCGCAACTTGGGCACACTCGTTCCGCATGAGCCCGCAACGTAGGCACACTCGTTCCGCACAAGTCCGGCACTTAGGCACACTCGTTCCGCATGAGTCCGCAACTTAGGCACGCTCGTACCCCATAAGTCCGCAACTTGGGCACACTCGTTCCGCATGAGCCCGCAACGTAGGCACACTCGTTCCGGCACAAGTCCGGCACTTAGGCACACTCGTTCCGCATGAGTCCGCAACTTAGGCACACTCGTTCCGCATATGCCCGCAACGTAGGCACACTCGTTCCGCATGAGTTCCGCAACGTAGGCACGCTACTTCGGCACCTCGTTCCGCAAGTCCGGCAACTTCGCACACTCGTTCCGCAACTGTCCGCACACACTCGTTCCGCAACTGTCCGCACTTAGGCGCAGTTCCGCATTCCGCA
>NW_017618378.1:10000-12500 GCF_001879475.1 Ipomoea nil | reverse complement strand
GACTTATGCAGAACGATGGTGCCTACTTTGCGGGCTTATGGGGAACGAGTGTGCCTAAGTTGCTGACTTATGCGGAACGAGTGTGCCTAAGTAGCGGACTTGTGCGGAACGAGTGTGCCTAAGTAGCGGACTTGTGCGGAACGAGCGTGCCTAAGTGCCGGACTTGTGCGGAACGAGCGTGCCTACGTTGCGGGCATATGCGGAACGAGTGTGCCTACGTTGCGGGCATATGCGGAACGAGTGTGCCTACGTTGCGGGCATATGCGGAACGAGTGTGCCTAAGTTGCGGACTCATGCGGAACGAGTGTGCCTAAGTTGCGGACTCATGCGGAACGAGTGTGCCTAAGTAGCGGACTTGTGCGGAACGAGCGTGCCTAAGTGCCGGACTTGTGCGGAACTAGCGTGCCTATGTTGCGGACTTATGCGGAACGATGGTGCCTACGTTGCGGGCATATGCGGAACGAGTGTGCCTAAGTTGAGGACTCATGCAGGACGATGGTGCCTAAGTTGCGCAACGAGGGTGCCTAAGTTGCGGACAGTTGCGGACTTATGCGGAGCAAGGGTGCCTAACTTGCGGACAGTTGCGGAACGAGTGTGCCTAAGTTGCGCAACGAGGGTGCCTAAGTTGCGGACAGTTGCGGACTCATGCGGAGCAAGGGTGCCTAACTTGCGGACAGTTGCGGAACGAGTGTGCCGAAGTTGCGGACTTGTGCGGAACAAGGGTGCCTAAGTTGCGGACTTATGCGGAACGAGTGTGCCTACGTTGCGGGCATATGCGGAACGAGTGTGCCTACGTTGCGGGCATATGCGGAACGAGTGTGCCTAAGTTGCGGACTCATGCGGAACGAGGTGTGCCTAAGTTGCGGACTCATGCGGTACGAGGGTGCCTAAGTTGCGGACTCATGCGGTACGAGGGTGCCTAAGTTGCGGACTCATGCGGTACGAGGGTGCCTAAGTTGCGGACTCATGCGGTACGAGGGTGCCTAAGTTGCGGACTCATGCGGTACGAGGGTGCCTAAGTTGCGGACTCATGCGGTACGAGGGTGCCTAAGTTGCGGACTTATGCGGAACAAGGGTGCCGAGGTTGCGGAATTATGCGGTACGAGTGTACCCAAGTTGCGGACTTGTGCGGAACGAGGGTGCCCAAGTTGCGGACTTATGCGGAACGAGGGTGCCGAGGTTACGGAATTATGCGGTACGAGGGTGCCGAGGTTGCGGACTTATGCGGTACGAGGGTGCCGAGTTGCGGAATTATGCGGTACGAGGGTGCCGAGGTTGCGGACTTATGCGGTACGAGGGTGCCCAAGTTGCGGAATTATGCGGTACGAGGGTGCCGAGGTTGCGGACTTATGCGGTACGAGGGTGCCGAGGTTGCGGACTTATGCGGTACGAGGGTGCCCAAGTTGCGGAATTATGCGGTACGAGGGTGCCGAGGTTGCGGACTTATGCGGTACGAGGGTGCCCAAGTTGCGGACTTATGCGGAACGAGGGTGCCGAGGTTGCGGCATTATGCGGTACGAGGGTGCCCAAGTTGCGGACTTGTGCGGAACGAGGGTGCCCAAGTTGCGGACTTATGCGGAACGAGGGTGCCGAGGTTACGGAATTATGCGGTACGAGGGTGCCGAGGTTGCGGACTTATGCGGTACGAGGGTGCCCAAGTTGCGGAATTATGCGGTACGAGGGTGCCGAGGTTGCGGACTTATGCGGTACGAGGGTGCTTTAGTTGCGGAATTATGCGGTACGAGGGTGCCGAGGTTGCGGACTTATGCGGTACGAGGTGCCCAAGTTGCGGACTTATGCGGAACGAGGGTGCCGAGGTTGCGGACTTATGCGGTACGAGGGTGCCCAAGTTGCGGACTTATGCGGAACGAGGGTGCCGAGGTTGCGGCATTATGCGGTACGAGGGTGCCCAAGTTGCGGTACGAGAGTGCCCAAGTTGCGGAAAGTTGCGGTACGAGAGTGCCCAAGTTGCGGAAAGTTGCGGTACGAGGGTGCCCAAGTTGCGGACTTATGCGGAACGGGGAAACGAGGTTGCGGAATTATGCGGTACGAGGGTGCCCAAGTTGCGGACTTATGCGGAACGGGGGTGCCGAGGTTGCGGAATTATGCGGTACGAGGGTGCCCAAGTTGCGGAAAGTTGCGGTACGAGGGTGCCCAAGTTGCGGAAAGTTGCGGTACGAGGGTGCCCAAGTTGCGGAAAGTTGCGGTACGAGGGTGCCCAAGTTGCGGACTTATGCGGTACGGGGGTGCCGAGGTTGCGGAAAGTTGCGGAACGGGGTGGCCGAGGTTGCGGAAAGTTGCGGTACGGGTGTGCCGAGGTTGCGGAAAGTTGCGGTACGGGGGTGCCGAGGTTGCGGAAAGTTGCGGTACGGGGGTGCCGAGGTTGCGGAAAGTTGCGGTACGGGGGTGCCGAGGTTGCGGAAAGTTGCGGTACGGGTGTGCCGAGGTTGCGGAAAGTTGCGGTACGGGTGTGCCGAGGTTGCGGACTTATGCGGTACGA
>NW_017618377.1:22500-24200 GCF_001879475.1 Ipomoea nil | reverse complement strand
AGTAGACACGGTTTGTCCCGTAAATCACACGGTCATTTTCGGGTGTTCCGTGCATTTTTTTTCAATGTTTTGCGATGGTCCTTTAAGTTTAGAGCATTTTAACATGCTTGGTAAATTTCAAAGCGTTTGGATGATTATTTCATTGAAAACGACGATGTCCAAATTTATGCCCAGCTGTCCGCAAAGTTCCTTGACTGACTTAGCCAAGTACTTGGGATTGTTGGGAATGTGAGATGGAAATATATGGCATATCGTTTGCCTCACTAATTAAATAGTACAAATAAGCTCTAAAACAAATGTATATACCATTTTGGCCACGAGAACTGACGTAAACGACTAGGCCAAGGCATAAACACAGAACCGACGTAAAAGTACTGGGTGGCAGGCGGTAAACCTCTGTTGCGTGATATTTTCCGCATCGTCCGAAACTGTGCGCAATTTTGGGGCGCCTCGTTCCGCATAAGTCCGCAACCTCGGCACCCTCGTTCCGCATAAGTCCGCAAAACCATCGGCACCCCCGTTCCGCATAAGTCCGCAACTTGGCACCCTCGTACCGCAACTTTCCGCAACCTCGGCACCCTCGTACGCACTTTCCGCACCTCGGCACCCTCGTACCGCAACTTTCCGCAACCTCAGCACACCCGTACCGCACTTTCCGGCAACCTCGGCACACCCGTTCCGCATAAAGTCCGCAACCTGGCACCCCCGTACCGCAATTTTCCGCAACTTGGCACTCTCGTACCGAATAAGTCCGCAACTTGGGCACCCTCGTACCGCAACTTTCCGCAACCTCGCACCCCCGTACCGCAATTTTCCGCACCTCGGCCCACCCGTACCGCAACTTTCCGCAACCTCGGCCCACCGTACCGCAACTTTCCGCAACTCGCACCCCCGTACCGCAATTTTCCGCAACGTCGGCCCACCCGTAGACCGCATTTTTCCGCAACGTCGGCCCACCCGTACCGCAACTTTCCGCAACCTCGGCACCCCCGTACCGCAACTTTCCGCAACCTCGGCACCCCCGTACCGCAACTTTCCGCAACCTCGGCCCACCCGTACCGGCACACTTTCCGCAATCGGCACACCCGTACCGCAACTTTCCGCAACCTCGGCACACCGTACGCAACTTTCCGCAACCTCGGCACCTCGTACCGCATAAGTCCGCAACCTCGCACCCTCGTACCGCATAAGTCCGCAAACCTCGCACCCTCGACGCATAAGTCCGCAACGCTCGGCACCCTCGCCGCATAAGTCCGAGCAACCTCGGCACCCTTGTACCCATAAGTCCGAACCTCGCACCCTCGTTCCGCATAAGTCCGCAACTTGGGCACCCTCGTACCGCAAGACTTTCCGCAACTGGCACTCTCGTACCGCAACTTTCCGCAACTTGGGCACTCTCGTACCGCAACTTTCCGCAACTTGGGCACCCTCGTACCGCAACTGTTCGCAACTTGGGCACCCTCGTACCGCATAATTCGCAAACTCTGTCACCCATCGTTCCGGCATAAGTCCGCATCCTCGGCACCCTCGTACGCATAATTCCGCACCTCGGCACCCTCGTACCGCATGAGTCCGCAACTTAGGACCAACGTTGCGCATAAGCCGCCAACTTAGGCACCCTCGTTCCGCAATAGGTCCGCAACTTAGCACACCTCGTACCCATAAGTCCGCACTTGGCACACTCGTTCCGCATGAGTCCC
>NW_017618377.1:0-2500 GCF_001879475.1 Ipomoea nil | reverse complement strand
CAGCTTACTAGACGATTGGACACGTGCCTCGGCAACTCACAACCTACTGACGGTATATTGCAGATTCACGTTTGCTCGATTGACCGAATTCACGTGCCAATGATGTTTTTTTGCATGTCCGTCTCCGTCCGGTGCGCCGCCCGCCTTGCGACTCCGATGGGTCTATGCCGGTCCCCAATAATACGTACGAGCGGCGGGAACACTCGTACGAGGCCTACGGGACGAGGGGGGCCCGTCCCAACACGTTCCGAAAAAAGTCGACCGGCACCTCAACTACCATACCCCCCCTATAGTAGTTAAAAAAAAAAAAAACCCCAGTGACAGCAGTAGACACGGTTTGTCCCGTAAATCACACGGTCATTTCGGGTGGTTCCGTGCATTTTTTTTCAAATGTTATTGCATGGTCCTTTAGTTTAGAGCATTTTAACAATGCTTGGTAAATTTCAAAGCGTTTGGATGATTATTTCATTGAAAACGACGATGTCCAAATTTATGCCCAGCTGTCCGCAAAGTTCCTTGTCTGACTTAGCCAAGTACTTGGGATTGTTGGGAATGTGAGAGGAATATATGGCATATCGTTTGCCTCACTAATTAAATAGTACAATAAGCTCTAAAACAAATGTATATGCCATTTTGGCACGAGAACGACGTAAAACGACATAGGCCAAGGCATAACACAGAACCGTCGTAAAAGTACTGGGGTGGCAGGCGGTAAACCTCTGTTGCGTGATATTTTCCGCATCCGTCCGCAACTGTGCGCAATTTGGGCGCCCTCGTTCCGCATAAGTCCGCAACCTCGGCACCCTCGTTCCGCATAAGTCCGCAACCTCGGCACCCCCGTTCCGCATAAGTCCGCAACTTGGCACCCTCGTACCGCAACTTTCCGCAACCTCGGCACCCTCGTACCGCAACTTTCCGCAACCTCGGCACCCTCGTACCGCAACTTTCCGCAACCTCAGCACACCCGTACCGCAACTTTCCGCAACCTCGGCACACCCGTTCCGCATAAGTCCGCAACCTCGGCACCCCCGTACCGCAATTTTCCGCAACTTGGGCACTCTCGTACCGCATAAGTCCGCAACTTGGGCACCCTCGTACCGCAACTTTCCGCAACCTCGGCACCCCCGTACCGCAATTTTCCGCACCTCGGCCCACCCGTACCGCAACTTTCCGCAACCTCGGCCCACCCGTACCGCAACTTTCCGCAACCTCGGCACCCCCGTACCGCAATTTTCCGCAACGTCGGCCCACCCGTACCGCAATTTTCCGCAACGTCGGCCCACCCGTACCGCAACTTTCCGCAACCTCGGCACCCCCGTACCGCAACTTTCCGCAACCTCGGCACCCCCGTACCGCAACTTTCCGCAACCTCGGCCCACCCGTACCGCAACTTTCCGCAACCTCGGCACACCCGTACCGCAACTTTCCGCAACCTCGGCACACCCGTACCGCAACTTTCCGCAACCTCGGCACCCTCGTACCGCATAAGTCCGCAACCTCGGCACCCTCGTACCGCATAAGTCCGCAACCTCGCACCCTCGTACCGCATAAGTCCGCAACCTCGGCACCCTCGTACCGCATAAGTCCGCAACCTCGGCACCCTTGTACCGCATAAGTCCGCACCTCGGCACCCTCGTTCCCGCATAAGTCCGCAACTTGGGCACCCTCGTACCGCAACTTTCCGCAACTTGGGCACTCTCGTACCGCAACTTTCCGCAACTTGGGCACTCTCGTACCGCAACTTTCCGCAACTTGGGCACCCTCGTACCGCAACTTTCCGCAACTTGGGCACCCTCGTACCGCATAATTCCGCAACCTCGGCACCCTCGTTCCGCATAAGTCCGCAACCTCGGCACCCTCGTACCGCATAATTCCGCAACCTCGGCACCCTCGTACCGCATGAGTCCGCAACTTAGGCACCAACGTTGCGCATAAGCCCGCAACTTAGGCACCCTCGTTCCGCATAAGTCCGCAACTTAGGCACCCTCGTACCCCATAAGTCCGCAACTTGGGCACACTCGTTCCGCATGAGCCCGCAACGTAGGCACACTCGTTCCGCACAAGTCCGGCACTTAGGCACACTCGTTCCGCATGAGTCCGCAACTTAGGCACGCTCGTACCCCATAAGTCCGCAACTTGGCACACTCGTTCCGCATGAGCCCGCAACGTAGGCACACTCGTTCCGCACAAGTCCGGCACTTAGGCACACTCGTTCCGCATGAGTCCGCAACTTAGGCACACTCGTTCCGCATATGCCCGCAACGTAGGCACACTCGTTCCGCATGAGTCCGCAACGTAGGCACGCTACTTCGGCACACTCGTTCCGCCACAAGTCCGCAACTTCGGCACACTCGTTCCGCAACTGTCCGCCTACTTAGGCACACTCGTTCCGCAACTGTCCGCAACTTAGGCGCACTCGTTCCGCATGAGTCCGCAACTTAGGCACACTCGTTCCGCATATGCCCGCAACGTAGGCACACTCGTTCCGCATATGCCGCAA
>NW_017618376.1:0-30444 GCF_001879475.1 Ipomoea nil | reverse complement strand
CTTCGCATAGTCATTATTGCGTCTTCAAACTCTGATTAAAAGTTAAAACATAGCCACGATGATTACGTTCATGAGAAACAAACCGATTTCATTACATTACACCAAACATCTCTTGTGCATGATTCAATTGTTGTCACAAGCCAAAGCCATTCATCTTTAATAACACCTCTATAATTGTTATAAAGTCTAATGTAAGCATAAAAACCTATGACATTTCCTTTCTTCATATCTATGTATCTAACTATAACTAAATGTTTTTATATTTGGAAAATTACCCGAGTATATATATTAATTACTAATTACTAAATTCTCAATTCTCTAGATCTCGATATTTTATTTATATTATACACTTAGATTGATATATTGTAATTGGAATTAAGTTTTATGTTATGTTTCGACATTGGTTTTTAATTATGTAGTGTTGTTTCTTTGTTCGGACTCATTATTGATTGAGGAATTTTAAATATGCATCGTTGACGTGTTGATTGGATTTTAAATTTTAAATTAATAAAAATTAATTAATTAATTAATTGCACTAAAAAACTTGAGAATGTTAATGTTCTCAAATTGACCGAACCAAACTAAACTACAATGTTAAATAGAATGGTTTCGTCTTTTCAAAACTAAAAAAATATAAATCAAATAGAGAAAAAAAAAAAATAACCGAACTATAAATTGAAATTCCCACCCCTAATTGTAGGTTCTTTTAATAACTATTATTACAATGCCATTAAGTAAATTTACAAGTTTATAGATATTATTCCATGTTCTTTAAATTACAATTGCTAGTTGATTAAGTCACTATTGCAAGTCCTTTGAAAAAAAAAAAAGTCATATATTCTCGTCCGAAACGTTATTACAAGTTCATTAAATTAATATTGCATACTCATTAAGACACTATTGTAGGTACAGTAAGTCATCATAGGTCATGTATATTATTACTATATCACACATAAACCGAGACCTCTAAACAAATACATTATACCACACTTTGCACTACAAATCTTCTCTAAATTCAAAGATAGGAAATCTTCCGTTGCCGGGAATTGAACCCGGTCTCCTGGGTGAAAGCCAGATATCCTAACCGCTGGACGACAACGGAACGCTTCCATGGATCATCTGTTGAAAATCATCTATTGAAAATTATTAACTTATAATTGTATGGTTTACATTTTAAAAGCATCAAAACTAAGTTGCGGTGAACATGGATCGAACACGTGACCTTCAGATCTTCAGTCTACCGCTCTTCCAACTGAGCTATCCCGCATCTCATAAAACTTTACATTCTTAATAAACGAACTTTTGGCTTTTCTAACCATAAGTTATTATGTTCCACATATTGCTTCGCATAGTCATTATTGCGTCTTCAAACTCTGATTAAAAGTTAAAACATAGCCACGATGATTACGTTCATGAGAAACAAACCGATTTCATTACACTACACCAAACATCTCTTGTGCATGATTCAATCGTTGCACAAGCCAAAGCCAATCACCTTTAATAACACCTCTATAATTGTTATAAAGTCTAATGTAAGCATAAAAAACTATGACATTTCCTTTGTTCATATCTATGTATCTAACTATAACAAAATGTTTTATATTTGGAAAATTACCCGAGTATATATATTAATTACTAATTACTAAATTCTCAATTCTCTAGATCCGATATTTTATTTATATTATACACTTAGATTATATTGTAATTGGAATTAAGTTTTATGTTATGTTTGGACATTGAATTTTTAATTATGTAGTGTTGTTTCTTTGTTCGGACTCATTATTGATTGAGGAATTTTAAATATGCATCGTTGACGTGTTGATTGGATTTTAAATTTTAAATTAATAAAAATTAATTAATTAATTAATTGCGCTAAAAAACTAGAGAATGTTAATGTTCTCAAATTGACCGAACCAAACTAAACTACAATGTTAAATAGAATGGTTTCGTCTTTTCAAAACAAAAAAATATATAAATGAAACAGAGAAAAAAAAAAAAAAAAAGGAACCCGAACTATAAATTGAAATTCCCACCCCTAATTGTAGGTTATTTTAATTACTATTATTACAATGCCATTAAGTAAATTTACAAGTTTATATAGATATTATTCCATGTTCTTTAAATTACTATTGCTAGTTGATTAAGTCACTATTGCAAGTCCTTTGAAAAAAAAAAAGTCATATATTCTCGTCCGAAACGTTATTACAAGTTCATTAAATTAATATTGCATACTCATTAAGACACTATTGTAGGTACAGTAAGTCATCATAGGTCATGTATATTATTACTATATCACAGTTCATTAAATTAATATTGCATACTCATTAAGACACTATTGTAGGTACAGTAATTCATCATAGGTCATGTATATTATTACTATATCACACATAAACCCGAGACCTCTAAACAAATACATTACACCATACTTTGCACTACAAATCTTCTCTAAATTAAAGATAGGAAATCTTCCGTTGCCGGAATTGAACCGGGTCTCCTGGGTGAAAGCCAGATATCCTAACCGCTGGACGACAACGGAACACTTCCATGGATCATCTGTTGAAAATCATCTATTGAAAATTATAAACTTATAATTGTATGGTTTACATTTTAAGCATCAAAACTAAGTTGCGTGAACGTGGATCGAACACGTGACCTTCAGATCTTCAGTCTGACGCTCTCCCAACTGAATCCCGCATCTCATAGAAACTTTACATTCTTAATAAACGAACTTTTAGCTTTTTCTAACCATAAGTTATTATGTTACATATTGCTTCGCATAGTCATTATTGCGTCTTCAAACTCTGATTAAAAGTTAAAACATAGCCACGATGATTACGTTCATGAGAAACAAACCGATTTCATTACACTACACCAAACATCTCTTGTGCATGATTCAATTGTTGCACAAGCCAAAGCCATTCATCTTTAATAACACCTCTATAATTGTTATAAAGTCTAATGTAAGCATAAAAAACTATGACATTTCCTTTTCATATCTATGTATCTAACTATAACTAAATGTTTTTATATTTGGAAAATTACCCGAGTATATATATTAATTACTAATTACTAAATTCTCAATTCTCTAGATCCGATATTTTATTTATATTATACACTTAGATTGGTATATTGTAATTGGAATTAAGTTTTATGTTATGTTTGACATTGGTTTTAATTATGTAGTGTTGTTTCTTTGTTCGGACTCATTATTGATTGAGGAATTTTAAATATGCATCGTTGACGTGTTGATTGGATTTTAAATTTTAAATTAATAAAAATTAATTAATTAATTGCACTAAAAAACTAGAGAATGTTAATGTTCTCAAATTGACCGAACCAAACTAAACTACAATGTTAAATAGAATGGTTTCGTCTTTTCAAACTAAAAAAATATAAATCAAATAGAGAAAAAAAAAAAACCCGAACTATAAATTGAAATTCCACCCCTAATTGTAGGTTCTTTTAATAACTATTATTACAATGCCATTAAGTAAATTTACAAGTTTATAGATATTATTCCATGTTCTTTAAATTACAATTGCTAGTTGATTAAGTCACTATTGCAAGTCCTTTGAAAAAAAAAAAGTCATATATTCTCGTCCGAAACGTTATTACAAGTTCATTAAATTAATATTGCATACTCATTAAGACACTATTGTAGGTACAGTAAGTCATCATAGGTCATGTATATTATTACTATATCACACATAAACCCGAGACCTCTAAACAAATACATTACACCACACTTTGCACTACAAATCTTCTCTAAATTCAAAGATAGGAAAGCTTCCGTTGCCGGGAATTGAACCCGGGTCTCCTGGGTGAAAGCCAGATATCCTAACCGCTGGACGACAACGGAACGCTTCCATGGATCATCTGTTGAAAATCATCTATTGAAAATTATTAACTTATAATTGTATGGTTTACATTTTAAAAGCATCAAAACTAAGTTGCGGTGAACGTGGATCGAACACGTGACCTTCAGATCTTCAGTCTACGCTCTCCAACTGAGCTATCCCCGCATCTCATAGAAACTTTACATTCTTAATAAACGAACTTTTGCTTTTTCTAACCATAAGTTATTATGTTCCACATATTGCTTCGCATAGTCATTATTGCGTCTTCAAACTCTGATTAAAAGTTAAAACATAGCCACGATGATACGTTCATGAGAAACAAACCGATTTCATTACACTACACCAAACATCTCTTGTGCATGATTCAATCGTTGCACAAGCCAAAGCCAATCACCTTTAATAACACCTCTATAATTGTTATAAAGTCTAATGTAAGCATAAAAAACTATGACATTTCCTTTGTTCATATCTATGTATCTAACTATAACAAAATGTTTTTATATTTGGAAAATTACCCGAGTATATATATTAATTACTAATTACTAAATTCTCAATTCTCTAGATCCCGATATTTTATTTATATTATACACTTAGATTGGTATATTGTAATTGGAATTAAGTTTTATGTTATGTTTGGACATTGGATTTTTAATTATGTAGTGTTGTTTCTTTGTTCGGACTCATTATTGATTGAGGAATTTTAAATATGCATCGTTGACGTGTTGATTGGATTTTAAATTTTAAATTAATAAAAATTAATTAATTAATTAATTGCGCTAAAAAACTAGAGAATGTTAATGTTCTCAAATTGACCGAAAAACTAAACTACAATGTTAAATAGAATGGTTTCGTCTTTTCAAAACAAAAAAAATATAAATGAAACAGAGAAAAAAAAAAAAAAAACCCGAACTATAAATTGAAATTCCCACCCCTAATTGTAGGTTATTTTAATTACTATTATTACAATGCCATTAAGTAAATTTACAAGTTTATATAGATATTATTCCATGTTCTTTAAATTACTATTGCTAGTTGATTAAGTCACTATTGCAAGTCCTTTGAAAAAAAAAAGTCATATATTCTCGTCCGAAACGTTATTACAAGTTCATTAAATTAATATTGCATACTCATTAAGACACTATTGTAGGTACAGTAAGTCATCATAGGTCATGTATATTATTACTATATCACAGTTCATTAAATTAATATTGCATACTCATTAAGACACTATTGTAGGTACAGTAATTCATCATAGGTCATGTATATTATTACTATATCACACATAAACCCGAGACCTCTAAACAAATACATTACACCATACTTTGCACAAATCTTCTCTCTAAATTTAAAGATAGGAAATCTTCGTTGCCGGAATTGAACCCGGTCTCCTGTGAAAGCCAGATATCCTAACCGCAGGACGACAACGGAACACTTCCATGGATCATCTGTTGAAAATCATCTATTGAAAATTATAACTTATAATTGTATGGTTTACATTTTAAAAGCATCAAAACTAAGTTGCGTGAACGTGGATCGAACACGTGACCTTCAGATCTTCAGTCTGACGCTCTCCAACTGCTATCCCCGCATCTCATAGAAACTTTACATTCTTAATAAACGAACTTTTAGCTTTTTCTAACCATAAGTTATTATGTTTTACATATTGCTTCGCATAGTCATTATTGCGTCTTCAAACTCTGATTAAAAGTTAAAACATAGCCACGATGATTACGTTCATGAGAAACAAACCGATTTCATTACAACACCAAACATCTCTTGTGCATGATTCAATTGTTGTCACAAGCCAAAGCCATTCATCTTTAATAACACCTATAATTGTTATAAAGTCTAATGTAAGCATAAAAACTATGACATTTCCTTTCTTCATATCTATGTATCTAACTATAACTAAATGTTTTTATATTTGGAAAATTACCCGAGTATATATATTAATTACTAATTACTAAATTCTCAATTCTCTAGATCCGATATTTTATTTATATTATACACTTAGATTGATATATTGTAATTGGAATTAAGTTTTATGTTATGTTTGACATTGGTTTTTAATTATGTAGTGTTGTTTCTTTGTTCGGACTCATTATTGATTGAGGAATTTTAAATATGCATCGTTGACGTGTTGATTGGATTTTAAATTTTAAATTAATAAAAATTAATTAATTGGCACTAAAAAACTTGAGAATGTTAATGTTCTCAAATTGACCGAACCAAACTAAACTACAATGTTAAATAGAATGGTTTCGTCTTTTCAAAACTAAAAAAATATAAATCAAATAGAGAAAAAAAAAAAAAACCCGAACTATAAATTGAAATTCCCACCCCTAATTGTAGGTTCTTTTAATACTATTATTACAATGCCATTAAGTAAATTTACAAGTTTATAGATATTATTCCATGTTCTTTAAATTACAATTGCTAGTTGATTAAGTCACTATTGCAAGTCCTTTGAAAAAAAAAGTCATATATTCTCGTCCGAAACGTTATTACAAGTTCATTAAATTAATATTGCATACTCATTAAGACACTATTGTAGGTACAGTAAGTCATCATAGGTCATGTATATTATTACTATATCACACATAAACCCGAGACCTCTAAACAATACATTATACCACACTTTGCACTACAAATCTTCTCTAAATTCAAAGATAGGAAAGCTTCCGTTGCCGGGAATTGAACCCGGGTCTCCTGGGTGAAAGCCAGATATCCTAACCGCTGGACGACAACGGAACGCTTCCATGGATCATCTGTTGAAAATCATCTATTGAAAATTATTAACTTATAATTGTATGGTTTACATTTTAAAAGCATCAAAACTAAGTTGCGGTGAACATGGATCGAACACGTGACCTTCAGATCTTCAGTCTACGCTCTCCAACTGAGCTATCCCCGCATCTCATAGAAACTTTACATTCTTAATAAACGAACTTTTGGCTTTTTCTAACCATAAGTTATTATGTTCCACACATTGCTTCGCATAGTCATTATTGCGTCTTCAAACTCTGATTAAAAGTTAAAACATAGCCACGATGAATACGTTCATGAGAAACAAACCGATTTCATTACACTACACCAAACATCTCTTGTGCATGATTCAATCGTTGCCACAAGCCAAAGCCAATCACCTTTAATAACACCTCTATAATTGTTATAAAGTCTAATGTAAGCATAAAAAACTATGACATTTCCTTTGTTCATATCTATGTATCTAACTATAACAAAATGTTTTTATATTTGGAAAATTACCCGAGTATATATATTAATTACTAATTACTAAATTCTCAATTCTCTAGATCCCGATATTTTATTTATATTATACACTTAGATTGGTATATTGTAATTGGAATTAAGTTTTATGTTATGTTTGGACATTGAATTTTTAATTATGTAGTGTTGTTTCTTTGTTCGGACTCATTATTGATTGAGGAATTTTAAATATGCATCGTTGACGTGTTGATTGGATTTTAAATTTTAAATTAATAAAAATTAATTAATTAATTAATTGCGCTAAAAAACTAGAGAATGTTAATGTTCTCAAATTGACCGAACCAAACTAAACTACAATGTTAAATAGAATGGTTTCGTCTTTTCAAAACAAAAAAATATAAATGAAACAGAGAAAAAAAAAAAAAAAACCCGAACTATAAATTGAAATTCCCACCCCTAATTGTAGGTTCCCACAAGTAAGTATATAGATATTATTCCATGTTCTTTAAATTACTATTGCTAGTTGATTAAGTCACTATTGCAAGTCCTTTGAAAAAAAAAAGTCATATATTCTCCGAAACGTTATTACAAGTTCATTAAATTAATATTGCATACTCATTAAGACACTATTGTAGGTACAGTAAGTCATCATAGGTCATGTATATTATTACTATATCACAGTTCATTAAATTAATATTGCATACTCATTAAGACACTATTGTAGGTACAGTAATTCATCATAGGTCATGTATATTATTACTATATCACACATAAACCCGAGACCTCTAAACAAATACATTACACCATACTTTGCACCACAAATCTTCTAAATTTAAAGATAGGAAATCTTCGTTGCCGGAATTGAACCCGGGTCTCCTGGTGAAAGCCAGATATCCTAACCGCTGGACGACAACGGAACACTTCCATGGATCATCTGTTGAAAATCATCTATTGAAAATTATAAACTTATAATTGTATGGTTTACATTTTAAAAGCATCAAAACTAAGTTGCAGTGAACGTGGATCGAACACGTGACCTTCAGATCTTCAGTCTGACGCTCTCCCAACTGCGTTATCCCCGCATCTCATAGAAACTTGACATTCTTAATAAACGAACTTTTAGCTTTTTCTAACCATAAGTTATTAAGTTTTACATATTGCTTCGCATAGTCATTATTGCGTCTTCAAACTCTTGATTAAAAGTTAAAACATAGCCACGATGATTACGTTCATGAGAAACAAACCGATTCCATTACATTACACCAAACATCTCTTTGTGCATGATTCAATTGTTGTCACAAGCCAAAGCCATTCATCTTTAATAACACCTCTATAATTGTTATAAAGTCTAATGTAAGCATAAAAACCTATGACATTTCCTTTCTTCATATCTATGTATCTAACTATAACTAAATGTTTTTATATTTGGAAAATTACCCGAGTATATATATTAATTACTAATTACTAAATTCTCAATTCTCTAGATCTCGATATTTTATTTATATTATACACTTAGATTGATATATTGTAATTGGAATTAAGTTTTATGTTATGTTTCGACATTGGTTTTTAATTATGTAGTGTTGTTTCTTTGTTCGGACTCATTATTGATTGAGGAATTTTAAATATGCATCGTTGACGTGTTGATTGGATTTTAAATTTTAAATTAATAAAAATTAATTAATTAATTAATTGCACTAAAAAACTTGAGAATGTTAATGTTCTCAAATTGACCGAACCAAACTAAACTACAATGTTAAATAGAATGGTTTCGTCTTTTCAAACCTAAAAAATATAAATCAAATAGAGAAAAAAAAAAAAAAATAACCCGAACTATAAATTGAAATTCCCACCCCTAATTGTAGGTTCTTTTAATAACTATTATTACAATGCCATTAAGTAAATTTTCAAGTTTATAGATATTATTCCATGTTCTTTAAATTACAATTGCTAGTTGATTAAGTCACTATTGCAAGTCCTTTGAAAAAAAAAAGTCATATATTCTCGTCCGAAACGTTATTACAAGTTCATTAAATTAATATTGCATACTAATTAAGACACTATTGTAGGTACAGTAAGTCATCATAGGTCATGTATATTATTACTATATCACACATAAACCCGAGACCTCTAAACAAATACATTATACCACACTTTGCACTACAAATCTTCTCTAAATTCAAAGATAGGAAAGCTTCCGTTGCCGGGAATTGAACCCGGGTCTCCTGGGTGAAAGCCAGATATCCTAACCGCTGGACGACAACGGAACGCTTCCATGGATCATCTGTTGAAAATCATCTATTGAAAATTATTAACTTATAATTGTATGGTTTACATTTTAAAAGCATCAAAACTAAGTTGCGGTGAACATGGATCGAACACGTGACCTTCAGATCTTCAGTCTACCGCTCTTCCAACTGAGCTATCCCCGCATATCATAGAAACTTTACATTCTTAATAAACGAACTTTTGGGCTTTTTCTAACCATAAGTTATTATGTTCCACACATTGCTTCGCATAGTCATTATTGCGTCTTCAAACTCTGATTAAAAGTTTAAACATAGCCACGATGAATACGTTCATGAGAAACAAACCGATTTCATTACACTACACCAAACATCTCTTGTGCATGATTCAATCGTTGCCACAAGTCAAAGCCAATCACCTTTAATAACACCTCTATAATTGTTATAAAGTCTAATGTAAGCATAAAAAACTATGACATTTCCTTTGTTCATATCTATGTATCTAACTATAACAAAATGTTTTTATATTTGGAAAATTACCCGAGTATATATATTAATTACTAATTACTAAATTCTCAATTCTCTAGATCCCGATATTTTATTTATATTATACACTTAGATTGGTATATTGTAATTGGAATTAAGTTTTATGTTATGTTTGGACATTGAATTTTTAATTATGTAGTGTTGTTTCTTTGTTCGGACTCATTATTGATTGAGGAATTTTAAATATGCATCGTTGACGTGTTGATTGTATTTTAAATTTTAAATTAATAAAAATTAATTAATTAATTAATTGCGCTAAAAAACTAGAGAATGTTAATGTTCTCAAATTGACCGAACCAAACTAAACTACAATGTTAAATAGAATGGTTTCGTCTTTTCAAAACAAAAAATATATAAATGAAACAGAGAAAAAAAAAAAAAAAGGAACCCGAACTATAAATTGAAATTCCCACCCCTAATTGTAGGTTATTTTAATTACTATTATTACAATGCCATTAAGTAAATTTACAAGTTTATATAGATATTATTCCATGTTCTTTAAATTACTATTGCTAGTTGATTAAGTCACTATTGCAAGTCCTTTGAAAAAATAAAAGTCATATATTCTCGTCCGAAACGTTATTACAAGTTCATTAAATTAATATTGCATACTCATTAAGACACTATTGTAGGTACAGTAAGTCATCATAGGTCATGTATATTATTACTATATCACAGTTCATTAAATTAATATTGCATACTCATTAAGACACTATTGTAGGTACAGTAATTCATCATAGGTCATGTATATTATTACTATATCACACATAAACCCGAGACCTCTAAACAAATACATTACACCATACTTTGGCACCACAAATCTTCTCTAAATTTAAAGATAGGAAATCTTCCGTTGCCGGGAATTGAACCCGGGTCTCCTGAGTGAAAGCCAGATATCCTAACCGCAGGACGACAACGGAACACTTCCATGGATCATCTGTTGAAAATCATCTATTGAAAATTATAAACTTATAATTGTATGGTTTACATTTTAAAAGCATCAAAACTAAGTTGCAGTGAACGTGGATCGAACACGTGACCTTCAGATCTTCAGTCTGACGCTCTCCCAACTGCGTTATCCCCGCATCTCATAGAAACTTTACATTCTTAATAAACGAACTTTTAGCTTTTTCTAACCATAAGTTATTAAGTTTTACATATTGCTTCGCATAGTCATTATTGCGTCTTCAAACTCTTGATTAAAAGTTAAAACATAGCCACGATGATTACGTTCATGAGAAACAAACCGATTCCATTACATTACACCAAACATCTCTTGTGCATGATTCAATTGTTGTCACAAGCCAAAGCCATTCATCTTTAATAACACCTCTATAATTGTTATAAAGTCTAATGTAAGCATAAAAACCTATGACATTTCCTTTCTTCATATCTATGTATCTAACTATAACTAAATGTTTTTATATTTGGAAAATTACCCGAGTATATATATTAATTACTAATTACTAAATTCTCAATTCTCTAGATCTCGATATTTTATTTATATTATACACTTAGATTGATATATTGTAATTGGAATTAAGTTTTATGTTATGTTTCGACATTGGTTTTTAATTATGTAGTGTTGTTTCTTTGTTCGGACTCATTATTGATTGAGGAATTTTAAATATGCATCGTTGACGTGTTGATTGGATTTTAAATTTTAAATTAATAAAAATTAATTAATTAATTAATTGCACTAAAAAACTTGAGAATGTTAATGTTCTCAAATTGACCGAACCAAACTAAACTACAATGTTAAATAGAATGGTTTCGTCTTTTCAAAACTAAAAAAATATAAATCAAATAGAGAAAAAAAAAAAAAAAATAACCCGAACTATAAATTGAAATTCCCACCCCTAATTGTAGGTTCTTTTAATAACTATTATTACAATGCCATTAAGTAAATTTACAAGTTTATAGATATTATTCCATGTTCTTTAAATTACAATTGCTAGTTGATTAAGTCACTATTGCAAGTCCTTTGAAAGTCATATATTCTCGTCCGAAACGTTATTACATGTTCATTAAATTAATATTGCATACTCATTAAGACACTATTGTAGGTACAGTAAGTCATCATAGGTCATGTATATTATTACTATATCACACATAAACCCGAGACCTCTAAACAAATACATTATACCACACTTTGCACTACAAATCTTCTCTAAATTCAAAGATTTAGGAAATCTTCCGTTGCCGGGAATTGAACCCGGGTCTCCTGGGTGAAAGCCAGATATCCTAACCGCTGGAAGACAACGGAACGCTTCCATGGATCATCTGTTGAAAATCATCTATTGAAAATTATTAACTTATAATTGTATGGTTTACATTTTAAAAGCATCAAAACTAAGTTGCGGTGAACATGGATTGACCACGTGACCTTCAGATCTTCAGTCTACCGCTCTTCCAACTGAGCTATCCCCGCATATCATAGAAACTTTACATTCTTAATAAACGAACTTTTGGCTTTTTCTAACCATAAGTTATTATGTTCCACACATTGCTTCGCATAGTCATTATTGCGTCTTCAAAACTCTGATTAAAAGTTAAAACATAGCCACGATGAATACGTTCATGAGAAACAAACCGATTTCATTACACTACACCAAACATCTCTTGTGCATGATTCAATCGTTGCCACAAGTCAAAGCCAATCACCTTTAATAACACCTCTATAATTGTTATAAAGTCTAATGTAAGCATAAAAAACTATGACATTTCCTTTGTTCATATCTATGTATCTAACTATAACAAAATGTTTTTATATTTGGAAAATTACCCGAGTATATATATTAATTACTAATTACTAAATTCTCAATTCTCTAGATCCCGATATTTTATTTATATTATACACTTAGATTGGTATATTGTAATTGGAATTAAGTTTTATGTTATGTTTGGACATTGAATTTTTAATTATGTAGTGTTGTTTCTTTGTTCGGACTCATTATTGATTGAGGAATTTGAAATATGCATCGTTGACGTGTTGATTGTATTTTAAATTTTAAATTAATAAAAATTAATTAATTAATTAATTGCGCTAAAAAACTAGAGAATGTTAATGTTCTCAAATTGACCGAACCAAACTAAACTACAATGTTAAATAGAATGGTTTCGTCTTTTCAAAACAAAAAATATATAAATGAAACAGAGAAAAAAAAAAAAAAAAAGGAACCCGAACTATAAATTGAAATTCCCACCCCTAATTGTAGGTTATTTTAATTACTATTATTACAATGCCATTAAGTAAATTTACAAGTTTATATAGATATTATTCCATGTTCTTTAAATTACTATTGCTAGTTGATTAAGTCACTATTGCAAGTCCTTTGAAAAAATAAAAGTCATATATTCTCGTCCGAAACGTTATTACAAGTTCATTAAATTAATATTGCATACTCATTAAGACACTATTGTAGGTACAGTAAGTCATCATAGGTCATGTATATTATTACTATATCACAGTTCATTAAATTAATATTGCATACTCATTAAGACACTATTGTAGGTACAGTAATTCATCATAGGTCATGTATATTACCACTATATCACACATAAACCCGAGACCTCTAAACAAATACATTACACCATACTTTGCACCACAAATCGTCTCTAAATTCAAAGATAGGAAATCTTCCGTTGCCGAGAATTGAACCCGGGTCTCCTGGGTGAAAGCCAAATATCCTAACCGCTGGACGACAACGGAACGCTTCCATGGATCATCTGTTGAAAATCATCTATTGAAAATTATTAACTTATAATTGTCTCTCCCAACTGAGCTATCCCCGCATCTCATAGAAACTTTACATTCTTAATAAACGAACTTTTAGCTTTTTCTAACCATAAGTTATTATGTTTTACATATTGCTTCGCATAGTCATTATTGCGTCTTCAAACTCTTGATTAAAAGTTAAAACATAGCCACGATGATTACGTTCATGAGAAACAAACCGATTTCATTACACTACACCAAACATCTCTTGTGCATGATTCAATTGTTGTCACAAGCCAAAGCCATTCATCATTAATAACACCTCTGATCTTTAATTGTTATAAAGTCTAATGTAAGCATAAAAAATTATGACATCTCCTTTGTTCATATCTATGTATCTAACTATAACTAAATGTTTTTATATTTGGAAAATTACCCGAGTATATATATTAATTACTAATTACTAAATTCTCAATTCTCTAGATCCCGATATTTTATTTCTATTATACACTTAGATTGGTATATTGTAATTTGAATTTAGTTTTATGTTATGTTTGGACATTGGATATTTAATTACGTAGTGTTGCCTTGTTGTTCGGACTCATTATTGATTGAGGAATTTTAAATATGCATCGTTGACATGTTGATTGGATTTTAAATTTTAAATTAATAAAAATTAATTAATTAATTAATTGCACGAAAAAACTTGAGAATGTTAATGTTCTCAAATTGACCGAACCAAACTAAACTACAATGTTAAATAGAATGGTTTTGTATTTTCAATACTAAAAAAATATAAATCAAACTAAGAAAAAAAAAAAGAACCCGAACTGTAAATTGAAATTCGCACCCCAAATTGTAGGTTCATTTAATAACTATTATTACAATGCCATTAAGTAAATTTACAAGTTTATAAAGATATTATTCCATGTTCTTTAAATTACTATTGCTAGTTGATTAAGTCACTATTGCAAGTCCTTTGAAAAAAAAAAGTAATATATTCTCGTCCGAAACGTTATTACAAGTTCATTAAATTAATATTGCATACTCATTAAAACACTATTGTAGAAACAGTAATTCATCATAGGTCATGTATATTATTACTATATCACACATAAACCCGAGACCTTTGAACAAATACATTACACCATACTTTGCACTACAAATCTTCTCTAAATTCAAAGATTTTAGGAAAGCTTCCGTTGCCGGGAATTGAACCCGGGTCTCCTGGGTGAAAGCCAGATATCCTAACCGCTGGACGACAACGGAACGCTTCCATGGATCATCTGTTGAAAATCATCTATTAAAAATTATTAACTTATAATTGTTTGGTTTACATTTTAAAAGCATCAAAACTAAGTTGCGGTGAACGTGGATCAAACACATGACCTTCAGATGTTCAGTCTGACGCTCTCCCAACTGAGCTATCCCCGCATCTCATAAATACTTAACATTCTTAATAAACGAACTTTTAGCTTTTTCTAACCATAAGTTATTATGTTTTACATATTGCTTCGCATAGTCATTATTGCGTCTTCAAACTCTTGATTAAAAGTTAAAACATAGCCACGATGATTACGTTCATGAGAAACAAACCGATTTCATTACACTACACCAAACATCTCTTGTGCATGATTCAATTGTTGAAACAAGCCAAAGCCATTCATCTTTAATAACACCTCTGATCTTTAATTGTTATAAAGTCGAATGTAAGCATAAAAAACTATGACATTTCCTTTGTTCATATCTATGTATCTTACTATAACAAAATGCTTTTATATTTGGAAAATTACCCGAGTATATATATTAATTACTAATTACTAAATTCTCAATTCTCTGGATCCCGATATTTTATTTATATATTATACACTTAGATTGGTATATTGTAATTGGAATTAAGTTTTATGTTATGTTTGGACATTGGATTTTTAATTATGTAGTGTTGTTTCTTTGTTCGGACTCATTATTGATTGAGGAATTTTAAATATGCATCGTTGACGTGTTGATTGGATTTTAAATTTTAAATTAATAAAAATTAATTAATTAATTAATTGCGCTAAAAAACTAGAGAATGTTAATGTTCTCAAATTGACCGAACCAAACTAAACTACAATGTTAAATAGAATGGTTTCGTCTTTTCAAAACTAAAAAAATATAAATGAAACATAGAAAAAAAAAAAAAAAAAAAAAGAACCCGAACTATAAATTTAAATTCCCACCCCTAATTGTAGGTTATTTTAATTACTATTATTACAATGCCATTAAGTAAATTTACAAGTTTATATAGATATTATTCCATGTTCTTTAAATTACTATTGCTAGTGGATTAAGTCACTATTGCAAGTCCTTTGAAAAAAAAAAAAGTCATATATTCTCGTCCGAAACGTTATTACAAGTTCATTAAATTAATATTGCATACTCACTAAGACAATATTGTAGGTACAGTAAGTCATCATAGGTCATGTATATTATTGCTATCTCACAGTCCATTAAATTAATATTGCATACTCCACACTATTGTAGGTACAGTAAGTCATCATAGGTCATGTATATTATTACTATATCACACATAAACCCGAGACCTCTAAACAAATACATTACACCATACTTTGCACTACAAATCTTCTCCAAATTCAAAGATAGGAAATCTTCCGTTGCCGGGAATTGAACTCCGGTCTCCTGGGTGAAAGCCAAATATCCTAACCGCTGGACGACAACGGAACTCTTCCATGGATCATCTGTTGAAAATTATCTATTGAAAATTATGAACTTATAATTGTATGGTTTACATTTTAAAGCATCAAAACTAAATTGCGGTGAACGTGGATCAAACACATGACCTTCAGATCTTCAGCCTGACTCTCTCCCAACTGAACTATCCCCGCATCTCATAGAAACTTTACATTCTTAATAAACGAACTTTTAGCTTTTTCTAACCATAAGTTATTATGTTCCACATATTGCTTCGCATAGTCATTATTGCGTCTTCAAACTCTGATTAAAAGTTAAAACATAGCCACGATGATTACGTTCATGAGAAACAAACCGATTTCATTACACTACACCAAACATCTCTTGTGCATGATTCAATCGTTGCCACAAGCCAAAGCCAATCACCTTTAATAACACCTCTATAATTGTTATAAAGTCTAATGTAAGCATAAAAAACTATGACATTTCCTTTGTTCATATCTATGTATCTAACTATAACAAAATGTTTTTATTTTTGGAAAATTACCCGAGTATATATATTAATTACTAATTACTAAATTCTCAATTCTCTAGATCCCGATATTTTATTTATATTATACACTTAGATTTGTATATTGTAATTGGAATTAAGTTTTATGTTATGTTTGGACATTGGATTTTTAATTATGTAGTGTTGTTTCTTTGTTCGGACTCATTATTGATTGAGGAATTTTAAATATGCATCGTTGACGTGTTGATTGGATTTTAAATTTTAAATTAATAAAAATTAATTTATTAATTAATTGCGCTAAAAAACTAGAGAATGTTAATGTTCTCAAATTGACCGAACCAAACTAAACTACAATGTTAAATAGAATGGTTTCGTCTTTTCAAAACTAAAAAAATATAAATCAAACTAAGAAAAGAAAAAAGAACCCGAACTATAAATTGAAATTCCCAACCCTAATTGTAGGTTCTTTTAATTACTATTGTTACAATGCTATTAAGTAAATTTACAAGTTTATAAAGATATTATAAAAAAGTCATATATTCTCGTCCGAAACGTTATTACAAGTTCATTAAATTAATATTACATACTCGTTAAGACACTGTTGTAGGTACAATAATTCATCATAGGTCATGTATATTATTACTATATCACACATAAACCCGAGACCTCTAAACAAATACATTACACCATACTTTGCACCACAAATCTTCTCTAAATTCAAAGATAGAAAATCTTCCGTTGCCGGGAATTGAACCCTGGTCTCCTGAGTGAAAGCCAGATATCCTAACCGCAGGACGACAACGGAACACTTCCATGGATCATCTATTGAAAATCATCTATTGAAAATTATTAACTTATAATTGTATGGTTTACATTTTAAAAGCATCAAAACTAAGTTGCGGTGAACGTGGATCGAACACGTGACCTTCAGATCTTCAGTCTGACGCTCTCCCAACTGCGTTATCCCCGCATCTCATAGAAACTTTACATTCTTAATAAACGAACTTTTAGCTTTTTCTAACCATAAGTTATTATGTTTTACATATTGCTTCGCATAGTCATTATTGCGTCTTCAAACTCTGATTAAAAGTTAAAACATAGCCACGATGATGACGTTCATGAGAAACAAACCGATTTCATTACATTACACCAAACATCTCTTGTGCATGATTCAATTGTTGTCTCAAGCCAAAGCCATTCATCTTTAATAACACCTCTATAATTGTTATAAAGTCTAATGTAAGCATAAAAAACTATGACATTTCCTTTCTTCATATCTATGTATCTAACTATAACTAAATGTTTTTATATTTGGAAAATTACCCGAGTATATATATAATTACTAATTACTAAATTCTCAATTCTCTAGATCTCGATATTTTATTTATATTATACACTTAGATTGGTATATTGTAATTGGAATTAAGTTTTATGTTATGTTTGGACAATGGATTTTTAATTATGTAGTGTTGTTTCTTTGTTCGGAGTCATTATTGATTGAGGAATTTTAAATATGCATCGTTGACGTGTTGATTGGATTTTAAATTTTAAATTAATAAAAATTAATTAATTAATTAATTGCACTAAAAAACTTGAGAATGTTAATGTTCTCAAATTGACCGAACCAAACTAAACTACAATGTTAAATAGAATGGTTTTGTCTTTTCAAAACTAAAAAAATATAAATAAAATAGAAAAAAAAAAAACCCGAACTATAAATTGAAATTCCCACCCCTAATTGTAGGTTCTTTTAATAACTATTATTACAATGCCATTAAGTAAATTTACAAGTTTATAAAGATATTATTCCATGTTCTTTAAATTACAATTGCTAGTTGATTAAGTCACTATTGCAAGTCCTTTGAAAAAAAAAAGTCATATATTCTCGTCCGAAACGTTATTACAAGTTCATTAAATTAATATTGCATACTCATTAAGACACTATTGTAGGTACAGTAAGTCATCATAGGTCATGTATATTATTACTATATCACACATAAACCCGAGACCTCTAAACAAATACATTATACCACACATTGCACTACAAATCTTCTTTAAACTCAAAGATAGGAAAGCTTCCGTTGCCGGGAATTGAACCCGGGTCTCCTGGGTGAAAGCCAGATATCCTAACCGCTGGACGACAACGGAACACTTCCATGGATCATCTGTTGAAAATCATCTATTGAAAATTATTAACTTATAATTGTATGGTTTACATTTTAAAAGCATCAAAACTAAGTTGCGGTGAACATGGATCGAACACGTGACCTTCAGATCTTCAGTCTACCGCTCTCCCAACTGAGCTATCCCCGCATCTCATAAAAACTTTACATTCTTAATAAACGAACTTTTAGCTTTTTCTAACCATAAGTTATTATGTTCCACACATTGCTTCGCATAGTCATTATTGCGTCTTCAAACTCTGATTAAAAGTTAAAACATAGCCACGATGATTACGTTCATGAGAAACAAACCGATTTCATTACACTACACCAAACATCTCTTGTGCATGATTCAATCGTTGCCACAAGCCAAAGCCAATCACCTTTAATAACACCTCTATAATTGTTATAAAGTCTAATGTAAGCATAAAAAACTATGACATTTCCTTTGTTCATATCTATGTATCTAACTATAACAAAAATTTTTTATATTTGGAAAATTACCCGAGTATATATATTAATTACTAATTACTAAATTCTCAATTCTCTAGATCCCGATATTTTATTTATATTATACACTTAGATTGGTATATTGTAATTGGAATTAAGTTTTATGTTATGTTTGGACATTGAATTTTTAATTATGTAGTGTTGTTTCTTTGTTCGGACTCATTATTGATTGAGGAATTTTAAATATGCATCGTTGACGTGTTGATTGTATTTTAAATTTTAAATTAATAAAAATTAATTAATTAATTAATTGCGCTAAAAAACTAGAGAATGTTAATGTTCTCAAATTGACCGAACCAAACAAAACTACAATGTAAATAGAATGGTTTCGTCTTTTCAAAACAAAATATATATAAATGAAACAGAGAAAAAAAAAAAAAGAACCCGAACTATAAATTGAAATTCCCACCCCTAATTGTAGGTTATTTTAATTACTATTATTACAATGCCATTAAGTAAATTTACAAGTTTATATAGATATTATTCCATGTTCTTTAAATTAGTATTGCTAGTTGATTAAGTCACTATGGCAAGTCCTTTGAAAAAAATAAAAGTCATATATTCTCGTCCGAAACGTTATTACAAGTTCATTAAATTAATATTGCATACTCATTAAGACACTATTGTAGGTACAGTAAGTCATCATAGGTCATGTATATTATTACTATATCACAGTTCATTAAATTAATATTGCATACTTATTAAGACACTATTATAGGTACAGTAATTCATCATAGGTCATGTATATTATTACTATATCACACATAAACCCGAGACCTCTAAACAATTACAATACACCATACTTTGCACCACAAATCTTCTCTAAATTCAAAGATAGGAAATCTTCCGTTGCCGGGAATTGAACCCGGGTCTCCTGGGTGAAAGCCAGATATCCTAACCGCTGGACGACAACGGAACGCTTCCATGGATCATCTGTTGAAAATCATCTATTGAAAATTATTAACTTATAATTGTCTCTCCCAACTGAGCTATCCCCGCATCTCATAGAAACTTTACATTCTTAATAAACGAACTTTTAGCTTTTTCTAAACCATAAGTTATTATGTTTTACATATTGCTTCGCATAGTCATTATTGCGTCTTCAAACTCTTGATTAAAAGTTAAAACATAGCCACGATGATTACGTTCATGAGAAACAAACCGATTTCATTACACTACACCAAACATCTCTTGTGCATGATTCAATTGTTGTCACAAGCCAAACCATTCATCTTTATAACACCTCTGATCTTTAATTATTATAAAGTCTAATGTAAGCATAAAAAACTATGACATTTCCTTTGTTCATATCTATGTATCTAACTATAACAAAATGTTTTTATATTTGGAAAATTACCCGAGTATATATATTAATTACTAATTACTAAATTCTCAATTCTCTAGATCCCGATATTTTATTTATATTATACACTTAGATTGGTATATTGTAATTGGAATTAAGTTTTATGTTATGTTTGGACAATGGATTTTTAATTATGTAGTGTTGTTTCTTTGTTCGGACTCATTATTGATTGAGGAATTTTAAATATGCATCGTTGACGTGTTGATTGGATTTTAAATTTTAAATTAATAAAAATTAATTAATTAATTAATTGCGCTAAAAACTAGAGAATGTTAATGTTCTCAAATTGACCGAACCAAACTCAACTACAATGTTAAATAGAATGGTTTCGTCTTTTCAAAACTAAAAAAATATAAATGAAACAGAGAAAAAAAAAAAAAAGAACCCGAACTATAAATTGAAATTCCCACCCCTAAATGTAGGTTATTTAAATTACTATTATTACAATGCCATTAAGTAAATTTATAAGTTTATATAGATATTATTCCATGTTCTTTAAATTACTATTGCTAAGTTGATTAAGTCACTATTGCAAGTCCTATTGGAAAAAAAAAAGTAAATTAATATTCTCGTGCCGAAAAACGTTATTACAAAGTTCATTAAAACATTGAAACTATTGTAGTACATAATTCATCATAGGTCATGTACATTATTACTATATCACACATAAACCCGAGACCTTTGAACAAATACATTACACCATACTTTGCACTACAAAATCTTCTCTAAATTCAAAGATAGGAAAGCTTCCGTTGCCGGGAATTGAACCCGGTCTCCTGGGTGAAGCCTGAATATCCTAGCCGCTGGACGACAACGGAACGCTTCCATGGATCATCTGTTGAAAATCATCTATTGAAAATTATTAACTTATAATTGTATGGTTTACATTTTAAAAGCATCAAAACTAAATTGCGGTGAACGTGGATCAAACACATGACCTTCAGATCTTCAGTCTAGACGCTCTCCCAACTGACTATCCCCACATCTCATAGAAACTTTACATTCTTAATAAACGAACTTTTAACTTTTTCTAACCATAAGTTATTATGTTCCACATATTGCTTCGCATAGTCATTATTGCGTCTTCAAACTCTGATTAAAAGTTAAAACATAGCCACGATGATTACGTTCATGAGAAACAAACCGATTTCATTACACTACACCAAACATCTCTTGTGCATGATTCAATCGTTGCACAAGCCAAAGCCAATCACCTTTAATAACACCTCTATTAATTGTTATAAAGTCTAATGTAAGCATAAAAAACTATGACATTTCCTTTGTTCATATCTATGTATCTAACTATAACAAAATGTTTTTCTATTTGGAAAATTACCCGAGTATATATATTAATTACTAATTACTAAATTCTCAATTCTCTAGATCCGATATTTTATTTATTTTATACACTTAGATTGGTATATTGTAATTGGAATTAAGTTTTATGTTATGTTTGGACAATGGATTTTTAATTATGTAGTGTTGTTTCTTTGTTCGGACTCATTATTGATTGAGGAATTTAAATATGCATCGTTGACGTGTTGATTGGATTTTAAATTTTAAATTAATAAAAATTAATTAATTAATTAATTGCGCTAAAAAACTAGAGAATGTTAATGTTCTCAAATTGACCGAACCAAACTAAACTACAATGTTAAATAGAATGGTTTCGTCTTTACAAAACTAAAAAAATATAAATGAAACAGAGAAAAAAAAAAAAAAAAAAGAACTCGAACTGTAAATTGAAATTCCCACCCCTAATTGTGGTTATTTTAATTACTATTATTACAATGCCATTAAGTAAATTTTCAAGTTTATATAGATATTATTCCATGTTCTTTAAATTACTGTTGCTAGTTGATTAAGTCACTATTGCAAGTCCTTTGAAAAAAAAAAAAGTCATATCATTCTTCGTCCGAAACGTTATTACAAGTTCATTAAATTAATATTGCACGTTATTACAAGTTCATTAATTAATATTGCATACTCATTAAGACACTATTGTAGGTACAAGTAAGTCATCATAGGTCATGTATATTATTACTATCATCACAGTTCCATTAAATTAATATTGCATACTCATTAGACACTATTGTAGGTTCAGTAATTCATCATAGGTCATGTATATTATTACTATATCACACATCAACCCGAGACCTCTAAACAAATACATTACACCATACTTTGCACTACTAAATCTTCTCTAAATTGATAGATAGGAAATCTTCCGTTGCCGGGAATTGAACCCAGGTCTCCTGGGTGAAAGCCAAATATCCAAACCGCTGGACGACAACGGAACGCTTACATGGATCATCTGTTGAAAATCATCTATTGAAAATTATTAACTTATAATTGTATGGTTTACATTTTAAAGAATTAAAAACTAAGTTGCGGTGAACGTGGATCAAACACGTGACCTTCAGATCTTCAGTCTGACGCTCTCCCAACTGAGCTATCCCGCATCTCATAGAAACTTTACATTCTTAATTACACTTTTTCAAACCATAAGTTATTATGTTCACATATTGCTTCGCATAGTCATTATTGCATCTTCAAACTCTGATTAAAAGTTAAAACATAGCCACGATGATTACGTTCATGAGAAACAAACCGATTTCATTACACTACACCAAACATCTCTTGTGCATGATTCAATCATTGCCACAAGCCAAAGCCAATCACCTTTAATAACACCTCTATAATTGTTATAAAGTCTAATGTAAGCATAAAAAACTATGACATTTCCTTTGTTCATATCTATGTATCTAACTATAACAAAATGTTTTTCTATTTTGGAAAATTACCCGAGTATATATATTAATTACTAATTACTAAATTCTCAATTCTCTAGATCCCGATATTTTATTTATATTGTACACTTAGATTGGTATATTGTATTTGGAATTAAGTTTTATGTTATGTTTGGACATTGGATTTTTAATTATGTAGTGTTGTTTCTTTGTTCGGACTCATTATTGATTGAGGAATTTTAAATATGCATCGTTGACGTGTTGATTGGATTTTAAATTTTAAATTAATAAAAATTAATTAATTAATTAATTGCGCTAAAAAACTAGAGAATGTTAGTGTTCTCAAATTGACCGAACCAAACTAAACAACAATGTTAAATAGAATGATTTCGTCTTTTCAAAAACTAAAAAATATAAATGAAACAGAGAAAAAAAAAAAAAAAAAAAGAACCCGAACTATAAATTGAAATTCCCAACCCTAATTGTAGGTTCTTTTAATTACTATTACTACAATGCCATTAAGTAAATTTACAACTTTATAAAGATATTATTCCATGTTCTTTAAATTACTATTGCTAGTGATTAAGTCACTATTGCAAATCCTTTGAAAAAAATAAAGTCATATATTCTCGTCCGAAACGTTATTACAAGTTCATTAAATTAATATTGCATACTCATTAAGACAATATTGTAGGTACTGTAAGTCATCATAGGTCATGTATATTATTACTATCTCACAGTCCATTAAATTAATATTGCATACTCCACACTATTGTAGGTACATAAGTCATCATAGGTCATGTATATTATTACTATATCACACATAAACCCGAGACCTCTAAACAAATACATGACACCATACTTTGCACTACAAAACTTCTCTAAATTGATAGATAGGAAATATTCCGTTGCCGGGAATTGAACTCCGGTCTCCTGGGTGAAAGCCAAATATCCTAATCGCTGGACGACAACGGAACGCTTCCATGGATCATCTGTTGAAAATCATCTATTGAAAATTATTAACTTATAATTGTATGGTTTACATTTTAAAAGCATCAAAACTAAATTGCAGTGAACATGGATCGAACACGTGACCTTCAGATCTTCAATCTGACTCACTCCCAACTAAACTATCCCCCAATCTCATAAAAACTTTACATCTTAATAAAACGAACTTTTAGCTTTTTCTAACCATAAGTTATTATGTTTCCACATATTGCTTCGCATAGTCATTATTGCGTCTTCAAACTCTGATTAAAAGTTAAAAACATAGCCACGATGAATACGTTCATGAGAAACAAACCGATTTCATTACACTACACCAAACATCTCTTGTGCATGATTCAATCGTTGCCACAAGCCAAAGCCAATCACCCTTAATAACACCTCTATAATTGTTATAAAGTCTAATGTAAGCATAAAAAACTATGACATTTCCTTTGTTCATATCTATGTATCTAACTATAACAAAATGTTTTTCTATTTGGAAAATTACCCGAGTATATATATTAATTACTAATTACTAAATTCTCAATTCTCTAGATCCCGATATTTTATTTATATTATACACTTAGATTGGTATATTGTATTTGGAATTAAGTTTTATGTTATGTTTGGACATTGGATTTTTAATTATGTAGTGTTGTTTCTTTGTTCGGACTCATTATTGATTGAGGAATTTTAAATATGCATCGTTGACGTGTTGATTGGATTTTAAATTTTAAATTAATAAAAATTAATTAATTAATTAATTGCGCTAAAAAACTAGAGAATGTTAGTGTTCTCAAATTGACCGAACCAAACTAAACAACAATGTTAAATAGAATGATTTCGTCTTTTCAAAACTAAAAAAATATAAATAAACAGAGAAAAAAAAAAAAAAAAAGAACCCGAACTATAAATTGAAATTCCCACCCCTAATTGTAGGTTCTTTTAATTACTATTACTACAATGCCATTAAGTAAATTTACAAGTTTATAAAGATATTATTCCATGTTCTTTAAATTACTATTGCTAGTTGATTAAGTCACTATTGCAAATCCTTTGAAAAAAATAAAGTCATATATTCTCGTCCGAAACGTTATTACAAAGTTCATTAAATTAATATTGCATACTCATTAAGACAATACTGTAGGTACAGTAAGTCATCATAGGTCATGTATATTATTACTATCTCACAGTTCATTAAATTAATATTGCATACTCCACACTATTGTAGGTACAGTAAGTCATCATAGGTCATGTATATTATTACTATATCACACATAAACCCGAGACCTCTAAACAAATACATGACACCATACTTTGCACTACAAAACTTCTCTAAATTGATAGATAGGAAATCTTCCGTTGCCAGGAATTGAACTCCGGTCTCCTGGGTGAAAGCCAGATATCCTAACCGCTGGACGACAACGGAACGCTTCCATGGATCATCTGTTGAAAATCATCTATTGAAAATTATTAACTTATAATTGTATGGTTTACATTTTAAAAGCATCAAAACTAAATTGCAGTGAACGTGGATCGAACACGTGACCTTCAGATCTTCAGTCTGACTCACTCCCAACTAACTATTCCCCAATCTCATAAAAACTTTACATTCTTAATAAACGAACTTTTAGCTTTTTCTAACCATAAGTTATTATCTTCCACATATTGCTTCGCATAGTCATTATTGCGTCTTCAAACTCTGATTAAAAGTTAAAACATAGCCACGATGAATACGTTCATGAGAAACAAACCGATTTCATTACACTACACCAAACATCTCTTGTGCATGATTCAATTGTTGCCACAAGCCAAAGCCAATCACCTTTAATAACACCTCTATAATTGTTATAAAGTCTAATGTAAGCATAAAAAACTTTGACATTTCCTTTGTTCATATCTATGTATCTAACTATAACAAAATGTTTTTATATTTGGAAAATTACCCGAGTATATATATTAATTACTAATTACTAAATTCTCAATTCTCTAGATCCCGTGACCTTCAGATCATCAGTCTGACTCTCTCCCAACTGAACAAAATGTTAATATGTTCCACATATTTGCTAACAAAATGTTTTTAATATTCTCGTCCGAAACGTTATTACAAGTTCATTAAATTAATATTGCATAGTCGTTAAGACACTATTGTAGGTACAATAATTCATCATAGGTCATGTATATTATTACTATATCACACATAAACCCGAGACCTCTAAACAAATACATTACACCATACTTTGCACCACAAATCTTCTCTAAATTTAAAGATAGGAAATCTTCCGTTGCGGGAATTGAACCCGGGTCTCCTGAGTGAAAGCCAGATATCCTAACCGCAGGACGACAACGGAACACTTCCATGGATCATCTGTTGAAAATCATCTATTGAAAATTATTAACTTATAATTGTATGGTTTACATTTTAAAAGCATCAAAACTAAGTTGCAGTGAACGTGGATCGAACACGTGACCTTCAGATCTTCAGTCTGACGCTCTCCCAACTGCGTTATCCCCGCATCTCATAGAAACTTTACATTCTTAATAAACGAACTTTTAGCTTTTTCTAACCATAAAGTTATTAAGTTTTACATATTGCTTCGCATAGTCATTATTGCGTCTTCAAACTCTTGATTAAAAGTTAAAACATAGCCACGATGATTACGTTCATGAGAAACAAACCGATTCCATTACATTACACCAAACATCTCTTGTGCATGATTCAATTGTTGTCACAAGCCAAAGCCATTCATCTTTAATAACACCTCTATAATTGTTATAAAGTCTAATGTAAGCATAAAAACCTATGACATTTCCTTTCTTCATATCTATGTATCTAACTATAACTAAATGTTTTTATATTTGGAAAATTACCCGAGTATATATATTAATTACTAATTACTAAATTCTCAATTCTCTAGATCTCGATATTTTATTTATATTATACACTTAGATTGATATATTGTAATTGGAATTAAGTTTTTATGTTATGTTTCGACATTGGTTTTTTAATTATGTAGTGTTGTTTCTTTGTTCGGACTCATTATTGATTGAGGAATTTTAAATATGCATCGTTGACGTGTTGATTGGATTTTAAATTTTAAATTAATAAAAATTAATTAATTAATTAATTGCACTAAAAAACTTGAGAATGTTAATGTTCTCAAATTGACCGAACCAAACTAAACTACAATGTTAAATAGAATGGTTTCGTCTTTTCAAAACTAAAAAAATATAAATCAAATAGAGAAAAAAAAAAAAATAACCCGAACTATAAATTGAAATTCCCACCCCTAATTGTAGGTTCTTTTAATTACTATTACTACAATGCCATTAAGTAAATTTACAAGTTTATAAGATATTATTCCATGTTCTTTTAAATTACTATTGCTAGTTGATTAAGTCACTATTGCAAGTCCTTTGAAAAAAAAAAGTCATATATTCTCGTCCGAAACGTTATTACAAGTTCATTAAATTAATATTGCATACTCATTAAGACAATATTGTAGGTACAGTAAGTCATCTCATCACAGGACACTATTGTAGGTACAGTAAGTCATCATAGTCATGTATATTATTACTATATCACACATAAACCCGAGACCTCTAAACAAATACATACACCATACTTTGCACTACAAATCTTCTCTAAATTCAAAGATAGGAAATCTTCCGTTGCCGGAATTGAACCCGGTCTCCTGGGTGAAAGCCAGATATCCTAACGCTGGACGACAACGGAACGCTTCCATGGATCATCTGTTGAAAATCATCTATTGAAAATTATTAACTTATAATTGTATGGTTTACATTTTAAAAGCATCAAAACTAAGTTGCGGTGAACATGGATCGAACACGTGACCTTCAGATCTTCAGTCTACCGCTCTTCCAACTGAGCTATCCCCATATCATAGAAACTTTACATTCTTAATAAACGAACTTTTGGCTTTTTCTAACCATAAGTTATTATGTTCCACACATTGCTTCGCATAGTCATTATTGCGTCTTCAAACTCTGATTAAAAGTTAAAACATAGCCACGATGAATACGTTCATGAGAAACAAACCGATTTCATTACACTACACCAAACATCTCTTGTGCATGATTCAATCGTTGCCACAAGTCAAAGCCAATCACCTTTAATAACACCTCTATAATTGTTATAAAGTCTAATGTAAGCATAAAAAACTATGACATTTCCTTTGTTCATATCTATGTATCTAACTATAACAAAATGTTTTTATATTTGGAAAATTACCCGAGTATATATATTAATTACTAATTACTAAATTCTCAATTCTCTAGATCCCGATATTTTATTTATATTATACACTTAGATTGGTATATTGTAATTGGAATTAAGTTTTATGTTATGTTTGGACATTGAATTTTTAATTATGTAGTGTTGTTTCTTTGTTCGGACTCATTATTGATTGAGGAATTTTAAATATGCATCGTTGACGTGTTGATTGTATTTTAAATTTTAAATTAATAAAAATTAATTAATTAATTAATTGCGCTAAAAAACTAGAGAATGTTAATGTTCTCAAATTGACCGAACCAAACTAAACTACAATGTTAAATAGAATGGTTTCGTCTTTTCAAAACAAAAATATATAAATGAAACAGAGAAAAAAAAAAAAAAAGGAACCCGAACTATAAATTGAAATTCCCACCCCTAATTGTAGGTTATTTTAATTACTATTATTACAATGCCATTAAGTAAATTTACAAGTTTATATAGATATTATTCCATGTTCTTTAAATTACTATTGCTAGTTGATTAAGTCACTATTGCAAGTCCTTTGAAAAAAAAAAAGTCATATATTCTCGTCCGAAACGTTATTACAAGTTCATTAAATTAATATTGCATACTCATTAAGACACTATTGTAGGTACAGTAAGTCATCATAGGTCATGTATATTATTACTATATCACAGTTCATTAAATTAATATTGCATACTCATTAAGACACTATTGTAGGTACAGTAATTCATCATAGGTCATGTATATTATTACTATATCACACATAAACCCGACCTCTAAACAAATACATTACACCATACTTTGCACACAAATCTTCTCTAAATTCAAAGATAGGAAATCTTCCGTTGCCGAGAATTGAACCCGGGTCTCCTGGGTGAAAGCCAAATATCCTAACCGCTGGACGACAACGGAACGCTTCCATGGATCATCTGTTGAAAATCATCTATTGAAAATTATTAACTTTAATTGTCTCTCCCAACTGAGCTATCCCCGCATCTCATAGAAACTTTACATTCTTAATAAACGAACTTTTAGCTTTTTCTAACCATAAGTTATTATGTTTTACATATTGCTTCGCATAGTCATTATTGCGTCTTCAAACTCTTGATTAAAAGTTAAAACATAGCCACGATGATTACGTTCATGAGAAACAAACCGATTTCATTACACTACACCAAACATCTCTTGTGCATGATTCAATTGTTGTCACAAGCCAAAGCCATTCATCTTTAATAACACCTCTATCTTTAATTGTTATAAAGTCTAATGTAAGCATAAAAATTATGACATTCCTTTGTTCATATCTATGTATCTAACTATAACTAAATGTTTTTATATTTGGAAAATTACCCGAGTATATATATTAATTACTAATTACTAAATTCTCAATTCTCTAGATCCCGATATTTTATTTCTATTATACACTTAGATTGGTATATTGTAATTGAATAAGTTTATGTTATGTTTGGACATTGGATTTTTAATTACGTAGTTGCCTTGTTGTTCGGACTCATTATTGATTGAGGAATTTAAATATGCATCGTTGACATGTTGATTGGATTTTAAATTTTAAATTAATAAAAATTAATTAATTAATTAATTGCACTAAAAAGC
>NW_017618375.1:0-16662 GCF_001879475.1 Ipomoea nil | reverse complement strand
AACTTCGGAGTTCTGATGGGATCCGGTGCATTAGTGCTGGTATGATCGCATCCGTCATGTACTGCGCGCGCAAAATGTACTTGACCCCTTCTCACCGCGCAAACCGAGAAAAGAACACTTGCGCGTTTGCCGTTCGTTCAAATAAAGAATTAAAAATTGGGTGGGGGATGCAACACGAGGACTTCCCACGGGGTCACCCATCCTAGTACTACTCTCGCCCAAGCACGCTTAACTTCGGAGTTCTGATGGGATCCGGTGCATTAGTGCTGGTATGATCGCATCCGTCATGTACTGCGCGCAAAATGTACTTGACCCCTTCTCACCGCGCAAACCGAGAAAAGAACACTTGCGCGTTTGCCGTTCGTTCAAATAAAGAATTAAAAATTGGGTGGGGGATGCAACACGAGGACTTCCAGGGTCACCCATCCTAGTACTACTCTCGCCCAAGCACGCTTAACTTCGGAGTTCTGATGGGATCCGGTGCATTAGTGCTGGTATGATCGCATCCGTCATGTACTGCGCGCAAAATGTACTTGACCCCTTCTCACCGCGCAAACCGAGAAAAGAACACTTGCGCGTTTGCCGTTCGTTCAAATAAAGAATTAAAAATTGGTGGGGGATGCAACACGAGGACTTCCCAGGGGGTCACCCATCCTAGTACTACTCTCGCCCAAGCACGCTTAACTTCGGAGTTCTGATGGGATCCGGTGCATTAGTGCTGGTATGATCGCATCCGTCATGTACTGCGCGCAAAATGTACTTGACCCCTTCTCACCGCGCAAACCGAGAAAAGAACACTTGCGCGTTTGCCGTTCGTTCAAATAAAGAATTAAAAATTGGGTGGGGATGCAACACGAGGACTTCCCAGGGGGTCACCCATCCTAGTACTACTCTCGCCCAAGCACGCTTAACTTCGGAGTTCTGATGGGATCCGGTGCATTAGTGCTGGTATGATCGCATCCGTCATGTACTGCGCGCAAAATGTACTTGACCCCTTCTCACCGCGCAAACCGAGAAAAGAAACACTTGCACGTTTGCCGTTCGTTACAAATAAAGAATTAAAAAATTGGGTGGGGATGGCAACACGAGGACTTCCCACGGGGGTCACCCATCCTAGTACTACTCTCGCCCAAGCACGCTTAACTTCGGAGTTCTGATGGGATCCGGTGCATTAGTGCTGGTATGATCGCATCCGTCATGTACTGCGCGCAAAATGTACTTGACCCCTTCTCACCGCGCAAACGAGAAAAGAACACTTGCGCGTTTGCCGTTCGTTCAAAATAAAGAATTAAAAATTGGGTGGGGGATGCAAACACGAGGACTTCCCAGGGGGTCACCCATCCTAGTACTACTCTCGGGCCCTCAAGCACGCTTAACTTCGGAGTTCTGATGGATCCGGTGCATTAGTGCTGGTATGATCGCATCCGTCATGTACTAGCGCGCAAAATGTACTGACCCTCTCACCGCTGCAAACCGAGAAAAATCACTTGCGCGTTTGCCGTTCAAAATAAAGAATTAAAAATTGGGTGGGGGGATGCAACACGAGGACTTCCCAAGGGGGTCACCCATCCTAGTACTACTCTCGCCCAAGCACGCTTAACTTCGGAGTTCTGATGGGATCCGGTGCATTAGTGCTGGTATGATCGCATCCGTCATGTACTGCGCGCAAAATGTAACTTGACCCCTTCTCACCGCGCAAACCGAGACAAAAACACTTGCGCGTTTGCCGTTCGTTAAAATAAAGAATTAAAAATTGGGTGGGGGATGCAACACGAGGACTTCCCACGGGGTCACCCATCCTAGTACTACTCTCCGCCCAAGCACGCTTAACTTCGGAGTTCTGATGGGATCCGGTGGCATTAGTGCTGGTATGATCGCATCCGTCATGTACTGCGCGCAAAATGTACTTGACCCTTCTCACCGCGCAAACCGAGAAAAGAACACTTGCGCGTTTGCCGTTCGTTCAAAATAAAGAATTAAAAATTGGGTGGGGGATGCAACACGAGGACTTCCCACGGGGTCACCCATCCTAGTACTACTCTCGCCCAAGCACGCTTAACTTCGGAGTTCTGATGGATCCGGTGCATTAGTGCTGGTATGATCGCATCCGTCATGTACTGCGCGCAAAATGTACTGACCCCTTCTCACCGCGCAAACCGAGAAAAGAACACTTGCGCGTTTGCCGTTCGTTCAAAATAAAGAATTAAAAATTGGGTGGGGGATGCAACACGAGGACTTCCCAGGGGGTCACCCATCCTAGTACTACTCTCGCCCAAGCACGCTTAACTTCGGAGTTCTGATGGATCCGGTGCATTAGTGCTGGTATGATCGCATCCGTCATGTACTGCGCGCAAAATGTACTTGACCCCTTCTCACCGCGCAAACCGAGAAAGAACACTTGCGCGTTTGCCGTTCGTTCAAATAAAGAATTAAAAATTGGGTGGGGGATGCAACACGAGGACTTCCCAGGGGGTCACCCATCCTAGTACTACTCTCGCCCAAGCACGCTTAACTTCGGAGTTCTGATGGGATCCGGTGGCATTAGTGCTGGTATGATCGCATCCGTCATGTACTGCGCGCAAAATGTACTTGACCCCTTCTCACCGCGCAAACCGAGAAAAGAACACTTGCGCGTTTGCCGTTCGTTCAAATAAAGAATTAAAAATTGGGTGGGGGATGCAACACGAGGACTTCCCAGGGGGTCACCCATCCTAGTACTACTCTCGCCCAAGCACGCTTAACTTCGGAGTTCTGATGGGATCCGGTGCATTAGTGCTGGTATGATCGCATCCGTCATGTACTGCGCGCAAAATGTACTTGACCCCTTCTCACCGCGCAAACCGAGAAAAGAACACTTGCGCGTTTGCCGTTCGTTCAAAATAAAAGAATTAAAAATTGGGTGGGGGATGCAACACGAGGACTTCCCAGGGGGTCACCCATCCTAGTACTACTCTCGCCCAAGCACGCTTAACTTCGGAGTTCTGATGGGATCCGGTGCATTAGTGCTGGTATGATCGCATCCGTCATGTACTGGCGCGCAAAATGTACTTGACCCTTCTCACCGCGCAAACCGAGAAAAGAACACTTGCGCGTTTGCCGTCGTTCAAATAAAGAATTAAAAATTGGGTGGGGGATGCAACACGAGGACTTCCCACAGGGGTCACCCATCCTAGTACTACTCTCGCCCAAGCACGCTTAACTTCGGAGTTCTGATGGGATCCGGTGCATTAGTGCTGGTATGATCGCATCCGTCATGTACTGCGCGCAAAATGTACTTGACCCCTTCTCACCGCGCAAACCGAGAAAAGAATCACTTGCGCGTTTGCCGTTCGTTCAAAATAAAGAATTAAAAATTGGTGGGGGATGCAACACGAGGACTTCCCAGGGGTCACCCATCCTAGTACTACTCTCGCCCAAGCACGCTTAACTTCGGAGTTCTGATGGGATCCGGTGCATTAGTGCTGGTATGATCGCATCCGTCATGTACTGCGCGCAAAATGTACTTGACCCCTTCTCACCGCGCAAACCGAGAAAAGAATCACTTGCGCGTTTGCCGTTCGTTAAAATAAAGAATTAAAAAGTGGGTGGGGGATGCAACACGAGGACTTCCCAGGGGGTCACCCATCCTAGTACTACTCTCGCCCAAGCACGCTTAACTTCGGAGTTCTGATGGGATCCGGTGCATTAGTGCTGGTATGATCGCATCCGTCATGTACCGCGCGCAAAATGTACTTGACCCCTTCTCACCGCGCAAACCGAGACAAAATCACTTGCGCGTTTGCCGTTAAAATAAAGAATTAAAAATTGGGTGGGGATGCAACACGAGGACTTCCCAGGGGGTCACCCATCCTAGTACTACTCTCGCCCAAGCACGCTTAACTTCGGAGTTCTGATGGGATCCGGTGCATTAGTGCTGGTATGATCGCATCCGTCATGTACTGCGCGCAAAATGTACTTGACCCCTTCTCACCGCGCAAACCGAGAAAAAACACTTGCGCGTTTGCCGTTCGTTCAAATAAAGAATTAAAAATTGGGTGGGGGATGCAACACGAGGACTTCCCAGGGGTCACCCATCCTAGTACTACTCTCGCCCAAGCACGCTTAACTTCGGAGTTCTGATGGGATCCGGTGCATTAGTGCTGGTATGATCGCATCCGTCATGTACTGCGCGCAAAATGTACTTGACCCCTTCTCACCGCGCAAACCGAGACAAAGAATCACTTGCGCGTTTGCCGTTCAAAATAAAGAATTAAAAATTGGGTGGGGGATGCAACACGAGGACTTCCCACGGGGTCACCCATCCTAGTACTACTCTCGCCCAAGCACGCTTAACTTCGGAGTTCTGATGGGATCCGGTGCATTAGTGCTGGTATGATCGCATCCGTCATGTACTGCGCGCAAAATGTACTTGACCCCTTCTCACCGCGCAAACCGAGACAAAATCACTTGCGCGTTTGCCCGTTCAAATAAAAAATTAAAAAGTGGGTGGGGGATGCAACACGAGGACTTCCCAGGGGGTCACCCATCCTAGTACTACTCTCGCCCAAGCACGCTTAACTTCGGAGTTCTGATGGGATCCGGTGCATTAGTGCTGGTATGATCGCATCCGTCATGTACCGCGCGCAAAATGTACTTGACCCCTTCTCACCGCGCAAACCGAGACAAAATCACTTGCGCGTTTGCCGCGTTAAAATAAAAAATTAAAAAGTGGGTGGGGGATGCAACACGAGGACTTCCCAGGGGTCACCCATCCTAGTACTACTCTCGCCCAAGCACGCTTAACTTCGGAGTTCTGATGGGATCCGGTGCATTAGTGCTGGTATGATCGCATCCGTCATGTACCTGCGCGCAAAATGTACTTGACCCCTTCTCACCGCGCAAACCGAGACAAAATCACTTGCGCGTTTGCCGTTAAAATAAAAAATTAAAAAGTGGGTGGGGGATGCAACACGAGGACTTCCCAGGGGGTCACCCATCCTAGTACTACTCTCGCCCAAGCACGCTTAACTTCGGAGTTCTGATGGGATCCGGTGCATTAGTGCTGGTATGATCGCATCCGTCATGTACCGCGCGCAAAATGTACTTGACCCCTTCTCACCGCGCAAACCGAGACAAAATCACTTGCGCGTTTGCCGTTAAAATAAAAAATTAAAAAGTGGGTGGGGGATGCAACACGAGGACTTCCCAGGGGGTCACCCATCCTAGTACTACTCTCGCCCAAGCACGCTTAACTTCGGAGTTCTGATGGGATCCGGTGCATTAGTGCTGGTATGATCGCATCCGTCATGTACCGCGCGCAAAATGTACTTGACCCCTTCTCACCGCGCAAACCGAGACAAAATCACTTGCGCGTTTGCCGTTAAAATAAAAAATTAAAAAGTGGGTGGGGGATGCAACACGAGGACTTCCCAGGGGGTCACCCATCCTAGTACTACTCTCGCCCAAGCACGCTTAACTTCGGAGTTCTGATGGGATCCGGTGCATTAGTGCTGGTATGATCGCATCCGTCATGTACCGCGCGCAAAATGTACTTGACCCCTTCTCACCGCGCAAACCGAGACAAAATCACTTGCGCGTTTGCCGTTAAAATAAAAAATTAAAAAGTGGGTGGGGGATGCAACACGAGGACTTCCCAGGGGGTCACCCATCCTAGTACTACTCTCGCCCAAGCACGCTTAACTTCGGAGTTCTGATGGGATCCGGTGCATTAGTGCTGGTATGATCGCATCCGTCATGTACCGCGCGCAAAATGTACTTGACCCCTTCTCACCGCGCAAACCGAGACAAAATCACTTGCGCGTTTGCCGTTAAAATAAAAAATTAAAAAGTGGGTGGGGGATGCAACACGAGGACTTCCCAGGGGGTCACCCATCCTAGTACTACTCTCGCCCAAGCACGCTTAACTTCGGAGTTCTGATGGGATCCGGTGCATTAGTGCTGGTATGATCGCATCCGTCATGTACCGCGCGCAAAATGTACTTGACCCCTTCTCACCGCGCAAACCGAGACAAAATCACTTGCGCGTTTGCCGTTAAAATAAAAAATTAAAAAGTGGGTGGGGGATGCAACACGAGGACTTCCCAGGGGGTCACCCATCCTAGTACTACTCTCGCCCAAGCACGCTTAACTTCGGAGTTCTGATGGGATCCGGTGCATTAGTGCTGGTATGATCGCATCCGTCATGTACCGCGCGCAAAATGTACTTGACCCCTTCTCACCGCGCAAACCGAGACAAAATCACTTGCGCGTTTGCCGTTAAAATAAAAAATTAAAAAGTGGGTGGGGGATGCAACACGAGGACTTCCCAGGGGGTCACCCATCCTAGTACTACTCTCGCCCAAGCACGCTTAACTTCGGAGTTCTGATGGGATCCGGTGCATTAGTGCTGGTATGATCGCATCCGTCATGTACCGCGCGCAAAATGTACTTGACCCCTTCTCACCGCGCAAACCGAGACAAAATCACTTGCGCGTTTGCCGTTAAAATAAAAAATTAAAAAGTGGGTGGGGGATGCAACACGAGGACTTCCCAGGGGGTCACCCATCCTAGTACTACTCTCGCCCAAGCACGCTTAACTTCGGAGTTCTGATGGGATCCGGTGCATTAGTGCTGGTATGATCGCATCCGTCATGTACCGCGCGCAAAATGTACTTGACCCCTTCTCACCGCGCAAACCGAGACAAAATCACTTGCGCGTTTGCCGTTAAAATAAAAAATTAAAAAGTGGGTGGGGGATGCAACACGAGGACTTCCCAGGGGGTCACCCATCCTAGTACTACTCTCGCCCAAGCACGCTTAACTTCGGAGTTCTGATGGGATCCGGTGCATTAGTGCTGGTATGATCGCATCCGTCATGTACCGCGCGCAAAATGTACTTGACCCCTTCTCACCGCGCAAACCGAGACAAAATCACTTGCGCGTTTGCCGTTAAAATAAAAAATTAAAAAGTGGGTGGGGGATGCAACACGAGGACTTCCCAGGGGGTCACCCATCCTAGTACTACTCTCGCCCAAGCACGCTTAACTTCGGAGTTCTGATGGGATCCGGTGCATTAGTGCTGGTATGATCGCATCCGTCATGTACCGCGCGCAAAATGTACTTGACCCCTTCTCACCGCGCAAACCGAGACAAAATCACTTGCGCGTTTGCCGTTAAAATAAAAAATTAAAAAGTGGGTGGGGGATGCAACACGAGGACTTCCCAGGGGGTCACCCATCCTAGTACTACTCTCGCCCAAGCACGCTTAACTTCGGAGTTCTGATGGGATCCGGTGCATTAGTGCTGGTATGATCGCATCCGTCATGTACCGCGCGCAAAATGTACTTGACCCCTTCTCACCGCGCAAACCGAGACAAAATCACTTGCGCGTTTGCCGTTAAAATAAAAAATTAAAAAGTGGGTGGGGGATGCAACACGAGGACTTCCCAGGGGGTCACCCATCCTAGTACTACTCTCGCCCAAGCACGCTTAACTTCGGAGTTCTGATGGGATCCGGTGCATTAGTGCTGGTATGATCGCATCCGTCATGTACCGCGCGCAAAATGTACTTGACCCCTTCTCACCGCGCAAACCGAGACAAAATCACTTGCGCGTTTGCCGTTAAAATAAAAAATTAAAAAGTGGGTGGGGGATGCAACACGAGGACTTCCCAGGGGGTCACCCATCCTAGTACTACTCTCGCCCAAGCACGCTTAACTTCGGAGTTCTGATGGGATCCGGTGCATTAGTGCTGGTATGATCGCATCCGTCATGTACCGCGCGCAAAATGTACTTGACCCCTTCTCACCGCGCAAACCGAGACAAAATCACTTGCGCGTTTGCCGTTAAAATAAAAAATTAAAAAGTGGGTGGGGGATGCAACACGAGGACTTCCCAGGGGGTCACCCATCCTAGTACTACTCTCGCCCAAGCACGCTTAACTTCGGAGTTCTGATGGGATCCGGTGCATTAGTGCTGGTATGATCGCATCCGTCATGTACCGCGCGCAAAATGTACTTGACCCCTTCTCACCGCGCAAACCGAGACAAAATCACTTGCGCGTTTGCCGTTAAAATAAAAAATTAAAAAGTGGGTGGGGGATGCAACACGAGGACTTCCCAGGGGGTCACCCATCCTAGTACTACTCTCGCCCAAGCACGCTTAACTTCGGAGTTCTGATGGGATCCGGTGCATTAGTGCTGGTATGATCGCATCCGTCATGTACCGCGCGCAAAATGTACTTGACCCCTTCTCACCGCGCAAACCGAGACAAAATCACTTGCGCGTTTGCCGTTAAAATAAAAAATTAAAAAGTGGGTGGGGGATGCAACACGAGGACTTCCCAGGGGGTCACCCATCCTAGTACTACTCTCGCCCAAGCACGCTTAACTTCGGAGTTCTGATGGGATCCGGTGCATTAGTGCTGGTATGATCGCATCCGTCATGTACCGCGCGCAAAATGTACTTGACCCCTTCTCACCGCGCAAACCGAGACAAAATCACTTGCGCGTTTGCCGTTAAAATAAAAAATTAAAAAGTGGGTGGGGGATGCAACACGAGGACTTCCCAGGGGGTCACCCATCCTAGTACTACTCTCGCCCAAGCACGCTTAACTTCGGAGTTCTGATGGGATCCGGTGCATTAGTGCTGGTATGATCGCATCCGTCATGTACCGCGCGCAAAATGTACTTGACCCCTTCTCACCGCGCAAACCGAGACAAAATCACTTGCGCGTTTGCCGTTAAAATAAAAAATTAAAAAGTGGGTGGGGGATGCAACACGAGGACTTCCCAGGGGGTCACCCATCCTAGTACTACTCTCGCCCAAGCACGCTTAACTTCGGAGTTCTGATGGGATCCGGTGCATTAGTGCTGGTATGATCGCATCCGTCATGTACCGCGCGCAAAATGTACTTGACCCCTTCTCACCGCGCAAACCGAGACAAAATCACTTGCGCGTTTGCCGTTAAAATAAAAAATTAAAAAGTGGGTGGGGGATGCAACACGAGGACTTCCCAGGGGGTCACCCATCCTAGTACTACTCTCGCCCAAGCACGCTTAACTTCGGAGTTCTGATGGGATCCGGTGCATTAGTGCTGGTATGATCGCATCCGTCATGTACCGCGCGCAAAATGTACTTGACCCCTTCTCACCGCGCAAACCGAGACAAAATCACTTGCGCGTTTGCCGTTAAAATAAAAAATTAAAAAGTGGGTGGGGGATGCAACACGAGGACTTCCCAGGGGGTCACCCATCCTAGTACTACTCTCGCCCAAGCACGCTTAACTTCGGAGTTCTGATGGGATCCGGTGCATTAGTGCTGGTATGATCGCATCCGTCATGTACCGCGCGCAAAATGTACTTGACCCCTTCTCACCGCGCAAACCGAGACAAAATCACTTGCGCGTTTGCCGTTAAAATAAAAAATTAAAAAGTGGGTGGGGGATGCAACACGAGGACTTCCCAGGGGGTCACCCATCCTAGTACTACTCTCGCCCAAGCACGCTTAACTTCGGAGTTCTGATGGGATCCGGTGCATTAGTGCTGGTATGATCGCATCCGTCATGTACCGCGCGCAAAATGTACTTGACCCCTTCTCACCGCGCAAACCGAGACAAAATCACTTGCGCGTTTGCCGTTAAAATAAAAAATTAAAAAGTGGGTGGGGGATGCAACACGAGGACTTCCCAGGGGGTCACCCATCCTAGTACTACTCTCGCCCAAGCACGCTTAACTTCGGAGTTCTGATGGGATCCGGTGCATTAGTGCTGGTATGATCGCATCCGTCATGTACCGCGCGCAAAATGTACTTGACCCCTTCTCACCGCGCAAACCGAGACAAAATCACTTGCGCGTTTGCCGTTAAAATAAAAAATTAAAAAGTGGGTGGGGGATGCAACACGAGGACTTCCCAGGGGGTCACCCATCCTAGTACTACTCTCGCCCAAGCACGCTTAACTTCGGAGTTCTGATGGGATCCGGTGCATTAGTGCTGGTATGATCGCATCCGTCATGTACCGCGCGCAAAATGTACTTGACCCCTTCTCACCGCGCAAACCGAGACAAAATCACTTGCGCGTTTGCCGTTAAAATAAAAAATTAAAAAGTGGGTGGGGGATGCAACACGAGGACTTCCCAGGGGGTCACCCATCCTAGTACTACTCTCGCCCAAGCACGCTTAACTTCGGAGTTCTGATGGGATCCGGTGCATTAGTGCTGGTATGATCGCATCCGTCATGTACCGCGCGCAAAATGTACTTGACCCCTTCTCACCGCGCAAACCGAGACAAAATCACTTGCGCGTTTGCCGTTAAAATAAAAAATTAAAAAGTGGGTGGGGGATGCAACACGAGGACTTCCCAGGGGGTCACCCATCCTAGTACTACTCTCGCCCAAGCACGCTTAACTTCGGAGTTCTGATGGGATCCGGTGCATTAGTGCTGGTATGATCGCATCCGTCATGTACCGCGCGCAAAATGTACTTGACCCCTTCTCACCGCGCAAACCGAGACAAAATCACTTGCGCGTTTGCCGTTAAAATAAAAAATTAAAAAGTGGGTGGGGGATGCAACACGAGGACTTCCCAGGGGGTCACCCATCCTAGTACTACTCTCGCCCAAGCACGCTTAACTTCGGAGTTCTGATGGGATCCGGTGCATTAGTGCTGGTATGATCGCATCCGTCATGTACCGCGCGCAAAATGTACTTGACCCCTTCTCACCGCGCAAACCGAGACAAAATCACTTGCGCGTTTGCCGTTAAAATAAAAAATTAAAAAGTGGGTGGGGGATGCAACACGAGGACTTCCCAGGGGGTCACCCATCCTAGTACTACTCTCGCCCAAGCACGCTTAACTTCGGAGTTCTGATGGGATCCGGTGCATTAGTGCTGGTATGATCGCATCCGTCATGTACCGCGCGCAAAATGTACTTGACCCCTTCTCACCGCGCAAACCGAGACAAAATCACTTGCGCGTTTGCCGTTAAAATAAAAAATTAAAAAGTGGGTGGGGGATGCAACACGAGGACTTCCCAGGGGGTCACCCATCCTAGTACTACTCTCGCCCAAGCACGCTTAACTTCGGAGTTCTGATGGGATCCGGTGCATTAGTGCTGGTATGATCGCATCCGTCATGTACCGCGCGCAAAATGTACTTGACCCCTTCTCACCGCGCAAACCGAGACAAAATCACTTGCGCGTTTGCCGTTAAAATAAAAAATTAAAAAGTGGGTGGGGGATGCAACACGAGGACTTCCCAGGGGGTCACCCATCCTAGTACTACTCTCGCCCAAGCACGCTTAACTTCGGAGTTCTGATGGGATCCGGTGCATTAGTGCTGGTATGATCGCATCCGTCATGTACCGCGCGCAAAATGTACTTGACCCCTTCTCACCGCGCAAACCGAGACAAAATCACTTGCGCGTTTGCCGTTAAAATAAAAAATTAAAAAGTGGGTGGGGGATGCAACACGAGGACTTCCCAGGGGGTCACCCATCCTAGTACTACTCTCGCCCAAGCACGCTTAACTTCGGAGTTCTGATGGGATCCGGTGCATTAGTGCTGGTATGATCGCATCCGTCATGTACCGCGCGCAAAATGTACTTGACCCCTTCTCACCGCGCAAACCGAGACAAAATCACTTGCGCGTTTGCCGTTAAAATAAAAAATTAAAAAGTGGGTGGGGGATGCAACACGAGGACTTCCCAGGGGGTCACCCATCCTAGTACTACTCTCGCCCAAGCACGCTTAACTTCGGAGTTCTGATGGGATCCGGTGCATTAGTGCTGGTATGATCGCATCCGTCATGTACCGCGCGCAAAATGTACTTGACCCCTTCTCACCGCGCAAACCGAGACAAAATCACTTGCGCGTTTGCCGTTAAAATAAAAAATTAAAAAGTGGGTGGGGGATGCAACACGAGGACTTCCCAGGGGGTCACCCATCCTAGTACTACTCTCGCCCAAGCACGCTTAACTTCGGAGTTCTGATGGGATCCGGTGCATTAGTGCTGGTATGATCGCATCCGTCATGTACCGCGCGCAAAATGTACTTGACCCCTTCTCACCGCGCAAACCGAGACAAAATCACTTGCGCGTTTGCCGTTAAAATAAAAAATTAAAAAGTGGGTGGGGGATGCAACACGAGGACTTCCCAGGGGGTCACCCATCCTAGTACTACTCTCGCCCAAGCACGCTTAACTTCGGAGTTCTGATGGGATCCGGTGCATTAGTGCTGGTATGATCGCCGCATCCGTCATGTACCGCGCGCAAAATGTACTTGACCCCTTCTCACCGCGCAAACCGAGACAAAATCACTTGCGCGTTTGCCGTTAAAATAAAAAATTAAAAAGTGGGTGGGGGATGCAACACGAGGACTTCCCAGGGGGTCACCCATCCTAGTACTACTCTCGCCCAAGCACGCTTAACTTCGGAGTTCTGATGGGATCCGGTGCATTAGTGCTGGTATGATCGCATCCGTCATGTACCGCGCGCAAAATGTACTTGACCCCTTCTCACCGCGCAAACCGAGACAAAATCACTTGCGCGTTTGCCGTTAAAATAAAAAATTAAAAAGTGGGTGGGGGATGCAACACGAGGACTTCCCAGGGGGTCACCCATCCTAGTACTACTCTCGCCCAAGCACGCTTAACTTCGGAGTTCTGATGGGATCCGGTGCATTAGTGCTGGTATGATCGCATCCGTCATGTACCGCGCGCAAAATGTACTTGACCCCTTCTCACCGCGCAAACCGAGACAAAATCACTTGCGCGTTTGCCGTTAAAATAAAAAATTAAAAAGTGGGTGGGGGATGCAACACGAGGACTTCCCAGGGGGTCACCCATCCTAGTACTACTCTCGCCCAAGCACGCTTAACTTCGGAGTTCTGATGGGATCCGGTGCATTAGTGCTGGTATGATCGCATCCGTCATGTACCGCGCGCAAAATGTACTTGACCCCTTCTCACCGCGCAAACCGAGACAAAATCACTTGCGCGTTTGCCGTTAAAATAAAAAATTAAAAAGTGGGTGGGGGATGCAACACGAGGACTTCCCAGGGGGTCACCCATCCTAGTACTACTCTCGCCCAAGCACGCTTAACTTCGGAGTTCTGATGGGATCCGGTGCATTAGTGCTGGTATGATCGCATCCGTCATGTACCGCGCGCAAAATGTACTTGACCCCTTCTCACCGCGCAAACCGAGACAAAATCACTTGCGCGTTTGCCGTTAAAAATAAAAAATTAAAAAGTGGGTGGGGGATGCAACACGAGGACTTCCCAGGGGGTCACCCATCCTAGTACTACTCTCGCCCAAGCACGCTTAACTTCGGAGTTCTGATGGGATCCGGTGCATTAGTGCTGGTATGATCGCATCCGTCATGTACCGCGCGCAAAATGTACTTGACCCCTTCTCACCGCGCAAACCGAGACAAAATCACTTGCGCGTTTGCCGTTAAAATAAAAAATTAAAAAGTGGGTGGGGGATGCAACACGAGGACTTCCCAGGGGGTCACCCATCCTAGTACTACTCTCGCCCAAGCACGCTTAACTTCGGAGTTCTGATGGGATCCGGTGCATTAGTGCTGGTATGATCGCATCCGTCATGTACCGCGCGCAAAATGTACTTGACCCCTTCTCACCGCGCAAACCGAGACAAAATCACTTGCGCGTTTGCCGTTAAAATAAAAAATTAAAAAGTGGGTGGGGGATGCAACACGAGGACTTCCCAGGGGGTCACCCATCCTAGTACTACTCTCGCCCAAGCACGCTTAACTTCGGAGTTCTGATGGGATCCGGTGCATTAGTGCTGGTATGATCGCATCCGTCATGTACCGCGCGCAAAATGTACTTGACCCCTTCTCACCGCGCAAACCGAGACAAAATCACTTGCGCGTTTGCCCGTTAAAATAAAAAATTAAAAAGTGGGTGGGGGATGCAACACGAGGACTTCCCAGGGGGTCACCCATCCTAGTACTACTCTCGCCCAAGCACGCTTAACTTCGGAGTTCTGATGGGATCCGGTGCATTAGTGCTGGTATGATCGCATCCGTCATGTACCGCGCGCAAAATGTACTTGACCCCTTCTCACCGCGCAAACCGAGACAAAATCACTTGCGCGTTTGCCGTTAAAATAAAAAATTAAAAAGTGGGTGGGGGATGCAACACGAGGACTTCCCAGGGGGTCACCCATCCTAGTACTACTCTCGCCCAAGCACGCTTAACTTCGGAGTTCTGATGGGATCCGGTGCATTAGTGCTGGTATGATCGCATCCGTCATGTACCTGCGCGCAAAATGTACTTGACCCCTTCTCACCGCGCAAACCGAGACAAAATCACTTGCGCGTTTGCCGTTAAAATAAAAAATTAAAAAGTGGGTGGGGGATGCAACACGAGGACTTCCCAGGGGGTCACCCATCCTAGTACTACTCTCGCCCAAGCACGCTTAACTTCGGAGTTCTGATGGGATCCGGTGCATTAGTGCTGGTATGATCGCATCCGTCATGTACCGCGCGCAAAATGTACTTGACCCCTTCTCACCGCGCAAACCGAGACAAAATCACTTGCGCGTTTGCCGTTAAAATAAAAAATTAAAAAGTGGGTGGGGGATGCAACACGAGGACTTCCCAGGGGGTCACCCATCCTAGTACTACTCTCGCCCAAGCACGCTTAACTTCGGAGTTCTGATGGGATCCGGTGCATTAGTGCTGGTATGATCGCATCCGTCATGTACCGCGCGCAAAATGTACTTGACCCCTTCTCACCGCGCAAACCGAGACAAAATCACTTGCGCGTTTGCCGTTAAAATAAAAAATTAAAAAGTGGGTGGGGGATGCAACACGAGGACTTCCCAGGGGTCACCCATCCTAGTACTACTCTCGCCCAAGCACGCTTAACTTCGGAGTTCTGATGGGATCCGGTGCATTAGTGCTGGTATGATCGCATCCGTCATGTACCGCGCGCAAAATGTACTTGACCCCTTCTCACCGCGCAAACCGAGACAAAATCACTTGCGCGTTTGCCGTTAAAATAAAAAATTAAAAAGTGGGTGGGGGATGCAACACGAGGACTTCCCAGGGGGTCACCCATCCTAGTACTACTCTCGCCCAAGCACGCTTAACTTCGGAGTTCTGATGGGATCCGGTGCATTAGTGCTGGTATGATCGCATCCGTCATGTACCGCGCGCAAAATGTACTTGACCCCTTCTCACCGCGCAAACCGAGACAAAATCACTTGCGCGTTTGCCGTTAAAATAAAAAATTAAAAAGTGGGTGGGGGATGCAACACGAGGACTTCCCAGGGGGTCACCCATCCTAGTACTACTCTCGCCCAAGCACGCTTAACTTCGGAGTTCTGATGGGATCCGGTGCATTAGTGCTGGTATGATCGCATCCGTCATGTACCGCGCGCAAAATGTACTTGACCCCTTCTCACCGCGCAAACCGAGACAAAATCACTTGCGCGTTTGCCGTTAAAATAAAAAATTAAAAAGTGGGTGGGGGATGCAACACGAGGACTTCCCAGGGGGTCACCCATCCTAGTACTACTCTCGCCCAAGCACGCTTAACTTCGGAGTTCTGATGGGATCCGGTGCATTAGTGCTGGTATGATCGCATCCGTCATGTACCGCGCGCAAAATGTACTTGACCCCTTCTCACCGCGCAAACCGAGACAAAATCACTTGCGCGTTTGCCGTTAAAATAAAAAATTAAAAAGTGGGGTGGGGGATGCAACACGAGGACTTCCCAGGGGTCACCCATCCTAGTACTACTCTCGCCCAAGCACGCTTAACTTCGGAGTTCTGATGGGATCCGGTGCATTAGTGCTGGTATGATCGCATCCGTCATGTACGCGCTGCAAAATGTACTTGACCCCTTCTCACCGCGCAAACCGAGACAAAATCACTTGCGCGTTTGCCGTTAAAATAAAAAATTAAAAAGTGGGTGGGGATGCAACACGAGGACTTCCCAGGGGGTCACCCATCCTAGTACTACTCTCGCCCAAGCACGCTTAACTTCGGAGTTCTGATGGGATCCGGTGCATTAGTGCTGGTATGATCGCATCCGTCATGTACCGCGCGCAAAATGTACTTGACCCCTTCTCACCGCGCAAACCGAGACAAAATCACTTGCGCGTTTGCCGTTAAAATAAAAAATTAAAAAGTGGGTGGGGGATGCAACACGAGGACTTCCCAGGGGGTCACCCATCCTAGTACTACTCTCGCCCAAGCACGCTTAACTTCGGAGTTCTGATGGATCCGGTGCATTAGTGCTGGTATGATCGCATCCGTCATGTACCGCGCGCAAAATGTACTTGACCCCTTCTCACCGCGCAAACCGAGAAAAGAACACTTGCGCGTTTGCCGTTCGTTCAAATAAAGAATTAAAAATTGGGTGGGGGATGCAACACGAGGACTTCCCAGGGGGTCACCCATCCTAGTACTACTCTCGCCCAAGCACGCTTAACTTCGGAGTTCTGATGGGATCCGGTGCATTAGTGCTGGTATGATCGCATCCGTCATGTACTGCGCGCAAAATGTACTTGACCCCTTCTCACCGCGCAAACGAGAAAAGAACACTTGCGCGTTTGCCGTTCGTTCAAATAAAAAATTAAAAATTGGGTGGGGATGCAACACGAGGACTTCCCAGGGGGTCACCCATCCTAGTACTACTCTCGCCAAGCACGCTTA
>NW_017618374.1:10000-12238 GCF_001879475.1 Ipomoea nil | reverse complement strand
CACTGGTGTCGGTAACTTACAAGCCTACTGACAGTATATCGCAGATTCACGGTTGTTTTTTTGCCCAACTTGTTCCACGGCCGTTTTTTGCATGTCCGTCTCGGTCAGATCCGGACGTGTCGTCGAACGAGTGCTATGGAGGAAGCCCTCGAGGAATGAAATGCCTCGAGCAATACAATACTTCTATCCTCTTGCGAGGTCGGTCAACCCCCACGCCCGACGGCACGTACGCTGCACTGCCGCTACGCTGGCGCGGTTCATTGCGAACGCCCGCCCTCCGCCCCTACGGCGCACCATAATTCGTTAACGAACAGCTTACTAGACGATTGGACACGTGCCTCGGCAACTCACAACCTACTGACGGTATATTGCAGATTCACGTTTGCTCGATTGACCGAATTCACGTGCCAATGATGTTTTTTTGCATGTCCGTCTCCGTCCTGTGGTGCGCCGCCCGCCTTCCGACTCCGATGGGTCTATGCCGGTCCCCAAAAATACGTATGAGCGGCGGAACACTCATACGAGGCCTACAGGACGAGGGGGGGCCCGTCCCAACACGTTCCGAAAAAAGTCGACCGGCACCTCAACTACCATACCCCCCCTATAGTAGTTTAAAAAAAAAAACCCCAGTGACAGCAGTAGACACGGTTTGTCCCGTAAATCACACGGTCATTTCGGGTGGTTCCGTGCATTTTTTTTCAAATGTTATTGCATGGTCCTTTAGTTTAGAGCATTTTAACAATGCTTGGTAAATTTCAAAGCGTTTGGATGATTATTTCATTGAAAACGACGATGTCCAAATTTATGCCCAGCTGTCCGCAAAGTTCCTTGTCTGACTTAGCCAAGTACTTGGGATTGTTGGGAATGTGAGAGGAATATATGGCATTTCGTTTGCCTCACTAATTAAGTAGTACAATAAGCTCTAAAACAAATGTATATGCCATTTTGGCACGAGAACGACGTAAAACGACATAGGCCAAGGCATAACACAGAACCGTCGTAAAAGTACTGGGGTGGCTGGCGGGTGAACCTCTGTTGCGTGATATTTTCCGCATCCGTCCGCAACTGTGCGCAATTTGGGCGCCCTCGTACCGCATAAGTCCGCAACCTCGGCACCCCCGTACCGCAACTTTCCGCAACCTCGGCCACCCCGTTTCGCAACTTTCCGCAACCTCGGCACACCCGTACCGCAACTTTCCGCAACCTCGGCACCCCCGTACCGCAACTTTCCGCAACCTCGGCACACCCGTACCGCAACTTTCCGCAACCTCGGCGCCCTCGTACCGCATAAGTCCGCAACCTCGGCACACCCGTACCGCAACTTTCCGCAACCTCGGCACACCCGTACCGCAACTTTCCGCAACCTCGGCACCCCCGTACCGCAACTTTCCGCAACCTCGGCACCCCCGTACCGCAACTTTCCGCAACCTCGGCACCCCCGTACCGCAACTTTCCGCAACCTCGGCACACCCGTACCGCAACTTTCCGCAACCTCGGCCACCCCGTTCCGCAACTTTCCGCAACCTCGGCACCCCCGTACCGCATAAGTCCGCAACTTGGGCACCCTCGTACCGCAACTTTCCGCAACTTGGGCACCCTCGTACCGCAACTTTCCGCAACTTGGGCACCCTCGTACCGCAACTTTCCGCAACTTGGGCACCCTCGTACCGCATAATTCCGCAACCTCGGCACCCCCGTTCCGCATAAGTCCGCAACTTGGGCACCCTCGTACCGCATAATTCCGCAACCTCGTTTCCCCGTTCCGCATAAGTCCGCAACTTGGGCACCCTCGTACCGCAACTTTCCGCAACTTGGGCACTCTCGTACCGCAACTTTCCGCAACTTGGGCACTCTCGTACCGCAACTTGGGCACCCTCGTACCGCATAATGCCGCAACCTCGGCACCCTCGTTCCGCATAAGTCCGCAACTTGGGCACCCTCGTACCGCATAAGTCCGCAACCTCGGCACCCTCGTTCCGCATAAGTCCGCAACTTGGGCACCGCATAAGTCCGCAACCTCGGCACCCTCGTACCGCATAATTCCGCAACTAAAGCACCCTCGTACCGCATAAGTCCGCAACCTCGGCACCCTCGTACCGCATAATTCCGCAACTTGGGCACCCTCGTACCGCATAAGTCCGCAACCTCGGCACCCTCGTACCGCATAATTCCGTAACCTCGGCACCCTCGTTCCGCATAAGTCCGCAACTTGGGCACCCTCGTTCCGCACAAGTCCGC
>NW_017618373.1:10000-14249 GCF_001879475.1 Ipomoea nil | reverse complement strand
TGCGAGGTATGCAACACAGGAAACCGTCGTGCGACCAAGGCCTTGCGCCCTTGTGTCGTCTTGTATGAAGAGGCGTGCTTGGGCAGGACGTCGCTGCTCGAGCAGGGATCCAACCTGACCGCACACGCCGATAACCACTCACGCACCGTCTCGCGTCGCAAAAAACGCCCCAATCGCTTAGCGAGGATCGATAGGAACCCGGCCCGGACGAATCCGTGCACGAGTCCCCACCGATGCTGGCCGTCACGGCAGGAACGCCCCGCGTCGATAGGTACGAAAGGTAACCCTTGAATTCCCATCTCGCCGCTCACATTGGTTGTGAGTCCGTCTCGCCATCGGGTGAGGTGGAGGAAGCCCTCGAGGAGTGGAATCCCTCGATCAATGCAATACCATACCTCTTGCGAGGTGGGTCAGCCCCCACGTCCGTCCGGAGCACAATCATCCTCTAACGAACAGCTTACTAGACGGTTGGAAACGGGTCTCGGTAACTCACAACCTACTACGGTATGTTGCAGATTCACGGTTGCTCGATTGACCGACAACCCCGCGCCAACGACGTTTTTTTGCATGTCCGTCTCCCTCAGTGCCCCGCGTCGATAGTTACGAAAGGTAACTACCGAATTTCCATCTCGCCGTACGCATTGGTTGTGAGTCCGTCGCGCCATCGGGTGGAGGAAGACCTCGAGGAGTGAAAGTCCTCGATCAATACAACACCATACCTCTTGCGAGGTGGGTCAGCCCCCAAGTCCGACGCTAAGACAACGCCCGTTGCGCTTGGGCAGATTCGTAGCGAGCGCACAATCATCCTTTAACGGACAGCTTACTAGACGGGTGGACACTGGTGTCGGTAACTTACAAGCCTACTGACGGTATATTGCAGATTCACGGTTGTTTTTTTGCCCAACTTGTTCCACGGCCGTTTTTTTGCATGTCCGTCTCGGTCAGATCCGGACGTGTCGTCGAACGAGTGCTGTGGAGGAAGCCCTCGAGGAATGAAAGGCCTCGAGCAATACAATATTTCTATCCTCTTGCGAGGTCGGTCAACCCCCACGCCCGACGACACGTACGCTGCACTGCGCTACGCTGGGCGGGTTCATTGCGAACGCCCGCCCTCCGCCCCTACGGCGCACCGTAATTCGTTAACGAACAGCTTACTAGACGATTGGACACGTGCCTCGGCAACTCACAACCTACTGACGGTATATTGCAGATTCACGTTTGCTCGATTGACCGAATTCACGTGCCAATGATGTTTTTTTGCATGTCCGTCTCCGTCCGGTGCGCCGCCCCGCCTTGCGACTCCGATGGGTCTATGCCGGTCCCCAATAATACGTACGAGCGGCGGGAACACTCGTACGAGGCCTACGGGACGAGGGGGGCCCGTCCCAACACGTTCCGAAAAAAGTCGACCGGCACCTCAACTACCATACCCCCCCTATAGTAGTTAAAAAAAAAAAAACCCCAGTGACAGCAGTAGACACGGTTTGTCCCGTAAATCACACGGTCATTTCGGGTGGTTCCGTGCATTTTTTTTCAAATGTTATTGCATGGTCCTTTAGTTTAGAGCATTTTAACAATGCTTGGTAAATTTCAAAGCGTTTGGATGATTATTTCATTGAAAACGACGATGTCCAAATTTATGCCCAGCTGTCCGCAAAGTTCCTTGTCTGACTTAGCCAAGTACTTGGGATTGTTGGGAATGTGAGAGGAATATATGGCATATCGTTTGCCTCACTAATTAAATAGTACAATAAGCTCTAAAACAAATGTATATGCCATTTTGGCACGAGAACGACGTAAAACGACATAGGCCAAGGCATAACACAGAACCGTCGTAAAAGTACTGGGGTGGCAGGCGGGTAAACCTCTGTTGCGTGATATTTTCCGCATCCGTCCGCAACTGTGCGCAATTTGGGCGCCCTCGTTCCGCATAAGTCCGCAACCTCGGCACCCTCGTTCCGCATAAGTCCGCAACCTCGGCACCCCCGTTCCGCATAAGTCCGCAACTTGGGCACCCTCGTACCGCAACTTTCCGCAACCTCGGCACCCTCGTACCGCAACTTTCCGCAACCTCGGCACCCTCGTACCGCAACTTTCCGCAACCTCAGCACACCCGTACCGCAACTTTCCGCAACCTCGGCACACCCGTTCCGCATAAGTCCGCAACCTCGGCACCCCCGTACCGCAATTTTCCGCAACTTGGGCACTCTCGTACCGCATAAGTCCGCAACTTGGGCACCCTCGTACCGCAACTTTCCGCAACCTCGGCACCCCCGTACCGCAATTTTCCGCAACCTCGGCCCACCCGTACCGCAACTTTCCGCAACCTCGGCCCACCCGTACCGCAACTTTCCGCAACCTCGGCACCCCCGTACCGCAATTTTCCGCAACGTCGGCCCACCCGTACCGCAATTTTCCGCAACGTCGGCCCACCCGTACCGCAACTTTCCGCAACCTCGGCACCCCCGTACCGCAACTTTCCGCAACCTCGGCACCCCCGTACCGCAACTTTCCGCAACCTCGGCCCACCCGTACCGCAACTTTCCGCAACCTCGGCACACCCGTACCGCAACTTTCCGCAACCTCGGCACACCCGTACCGCAACTTTCCGCAACCTCGGCACACCCGTACCGCAACTTTCCGCAACCTCGGCACCCCGTACCGCAACTTTCCGCAACCTCGGCACCCTCGTACCGCATAAGTCCGCAACCTCGGCACCCTCGTACCGCATAAGTCCGCAACCTCGGCACCCTCGTACCGCATAAGTCCGCAACCTCGGCACCCTCGTACCGCATAAGTCCGCAACCTCGGCACCCTCGTACCGCAACTAAGTCCGCAACCTTCGGCACCCTCGTACCGCATAAGTCCGCAACTTCGGGCACCCTCGTACCGCAACTTTCCGCAACTTGGGCACCCTCGTACCGCAACTTTCCGCAACTTGGGCACTCTCGTACCGCAACTTTCCGCAACTTGGGCACTCCTCGTACCGCAACTTTCCGCAACTTGGGCACCCTCGTACCGCAACTTTCCGCAACTTGGGCACCCTCGTACCGCAACTTTCCGCAACTTGGGCACCCTCGTACCGCAACTTTCCGCAACTTGGGCACCCTCGTACCGCATAATTCCGCAACCTCGGCACCCTCGTTCCGCATAAGTCCGCAACCTCGGCACCCTCGTACCGCATAAGTCCGCAACCTCGGCACCCTCGTACCGCATAATTCCGCAACCTCGGCACCCTCGTACCGCATGAGTCCGCAACTTAGGCACCAACGTTGCGCATAAGCCCGCAACTTAGGCACCCTCGTTCCGCATAAGTCCGCAACTTAGGCACCCTCGTACCCCATAAGTCCGCAACTTGGGCACACTCGTTCCGCATGAGCCCGCAACGTAGGCACACTCGTTCCGCACAAGTCCGGCACTTAGGCACACTCGTTCCGCATGAGTCCGCAACTTAGGCACGCTCGTACCCCATAAGTCCGCAACTTGGGCACACTCGTTCCGCATGAGCCCGCAACGTAGGCACACTCGTTCCGCACAAGTCCGGCACTTAGGCACACTCGTTCCGCATGAGTCCGCAACTTAGGCACACTCGTTCCGCATATGCCCGCAACGTAGGCACACTCGTTCCGCATGAGTCCGCAACGTAGGCACGCTACTTCGGCACACTCGTTCCGCACAAGTCCGCAACTTCGGCACACTCGTTCCGCAACTGTCCGCTACTTAGGCACACTCGTTCCGCAACTGTCCGCAACTTAGGCGCACTCGTTCCGCATGAGTCCGCAACTTAGGCACACTCGTTCCGCATATGCCCGCAACGTAGGCACACTCGTTCCGCATATGCCCGCAACGTAGGCACGCTCGTTCCGCACAAGTCCGCAACTTAGGCACGCTCGTTCCGCACAAGTCCGCAACTTAGGCACGCTCGTTCCGCACAAGTCCGATACTTAGGCACACTCGTTCCGCACAAGTCCGCTACTTAGGCACACTCGTTCCGCATGAGTCCGCAACTTAGGCACACTCGTTCCGCATGAGTCCGCAACTTAGGCACACTCGTTCCGCATATGCCCGCAACGTAGGCACACTCGTTCCGCACAAGTCCGGCACTTAGGCACGCTCGTTCCGCACAAGTCCGGCACTTAGGCACACTCGTTCCGCATGAGTCCGCAACTTAGGCACGCTCGTTCCGCATATGCCCGCAACGTAGGCACACTCGTTCCGCATAAGTCCGCAACGTAGGCACACTCGTTCC
>NW_017618371.1:10000-12500 GCF_001879475.1 Ipomoea nil | reverse complement strand
GGTACGAAAGGTAACCACCGAATTGCCCCTCTCGCCGTACGCATTGGTTGTGAGTCCGTCGCGCCATCGGGTGAGGTGGAGGAAGCCCTCGAGGAGTGAAATTCCTCGATCAATACAACACCATACCTCTTGCGAGGTGGGTCAGCCCCCACGTCCGACGCTAAGACAACGCCCGTTGCGCTTGGGCAGATTCGTAGCGAGCGCACAATCATCCTTCAACAAACAGCTTACTAGACGGGTGGACACTGGTGTCGGTAACTTACAAGCCTACTGACAGTATATCGCAGATTCACGGTTGTTTTTTTGCCCAACTTGTTCCACGGCCGTTTTTTTGCATGTCCGTCTCGGTCAGATCCGGACGTGTCGTCGAACGAGTGCTATGGAGGAAGCCCTCGAGGAATGAAATGCCTCGAGCAATACAATACTTCTATCCTCTTGCGAGGTCGGTCAACCCCCACGCCCGACGGCACGTACGCTGCACTGCGCTACGCTGGGCGGGTTCATTGCGAACGCCCGCCCTCCGCCCCTACGGCGCACCATAATTCGTTAACGAACAGCTTACTAGACGATTGGACACGTGCCTCGGCAACTCACAACCTACTGACGGTATATTGCAGATTCACGTTTGCTCGATTGACCGAATTCACGTGCCAATGATGTTTTTTTGCATGTCCGTCTCCGTCCTGTGGTGCGCCGCCCCGCCTTCCGACTCCGATGGGTCTATGCCGGTCCCCAAAAATACGTATGAGCGGCGGGAACACTCATACGAGGCCTACAGGACGAGGGGGGCCCGTCCCAACACGTTCCGAAAAAAGTCGACCGGCACCTCAACTACCATACCCCCCCTATAGTAGTTTAAAAAAAAAAAACCCCAGTGACAGCAGTAGACACGGTTTGTCCCGTAAATCACACGGTCATTTCGGGTGGTTCCGTGCATTTTTTTTCAAATGTTATTGCATGGTCCTTTAGTTTAGAGCATTTTAACAATGCTTGGTAAATTTCAAAGCGTTTGGATGATTATTTCATTGAAAACGACGATGTCCAAATTTATGCCCAGCTGTCCGCAAAGTTCCTTGTCTGACTTAGCCAAGTACTTGGGATTGTTGGGAATGTGAGAGGAATATATGGCATTTCGTTTGCCTCACTAATTAAGTAGTACAATAAGCTCTAAAACAAATGTATATGCCATTTTGGCACGAGAACGACGTAAAACGACATAGGCCAAGGCATAACACAGAACCGTCGTAAAAGTACTGGGGTGGCTGGCGGGTGAACCTCTGTTGCGTGATATTTTCCGCATCCGTCCGCAACTGTGCGCAATTTGGGCGCCCTCGTACCGCATAAGTCCGCAACCTCGGCACCCCCGTACCGCAACTTTCCGCAACCTCGGCCACCCCGTTTCGCAACTTTCCGCAACCTCGGCACACCCGTACCGCAACTTTCCGCAACCTCGGCACCCCCGTACCGCAACTTTCCGCAACCTCGGCACACCCGTACCGCAACTTTCCGCAACCTCGGCGCCCTCGTACCGCATAAGTCCGCAACCTCGGCACACCCGTACCGCAACTTTCCGCAACCTCGGCACACCCGTACCGCAACTTTCCGCAACCTCGGCACCCCCGTACCGCAACTTTCCGCAACCTCGGCACCCCCGTACCGCAACTTTCCGCAACCTCGGCACCCCCGTACCGCAACTTTCCGCAACCTCGGCACACCCGTACCGCAACTTTCCGCAACCTCGGCCACCCCGTTCCGCAACTTTCCGCAACCTCGGCACCCCCGTACCGCATAAGTCCGCAACTTGGGCACCCTCGTACCGCAACTTTCCGCAACTTGGGCACCCTCGTACCGCAACTTTCCGCAACTTGGGCACCCTCGTACCGCATAATTCCGCAACCTCGGCACCCCCGTTCCGCATAAGTCCGCAACTTGGGCACTCTCGTACCGCAACTTTCCGCAACTTGGGCACTCTCGTACCGCAACTTGGGCACCCTCGTACCGCATAATGCCGCAACCTCGGCACCCTCGTTCCGCATAAGTCCGCAACTTGGGCACCCTCGTACCGCATAAGTCCGCAACCTCGGCACCCTCGTTCCGCATAAGTCTGCAACTTGGGCACCGCATAAGTCCGCAACCTCGGCACCCTCGTACCGCATAATTCCGCAACTAAAGCACCCTCGTACCGCATAAGTCCGCAACCTCGGCACCCTCGTACCGCATAATTCCGCAACTTGGGCACCCACGTACCGCATAAGTCCGCAACCTCGGCACCCTCGTACCGCATAATTCCGTAACCTCGGCACCCTCGTTCCGCATAAGTCCGCAACTTGGGCACCCTCGTTCCGCACAAGTCCGCAACTTGGGCACCCTCGTACCGCATAATGCCGCAACCTCGGCACCCTCGTTCCGCATAAGTCCGCAACTTGGGCACCCTCGTACCGCATAAGTCCGCAACCTCGGCACCCTCGTACCGCATAATTCCGCAACTTGGGCACCCTCG
>NW_017618370.1:5000-7500 GCF_001879475.1 Ipomoea nil | reverse complement strand
ACAAGGGTGCCTAAGTTGCGGACTTATGCGGAACGAGTGTGCCGAAGTTGCGGCCTTATGCGGAACGAGTGTGCCTACGTTGCGGGCATATGCGGAACGAGTGTGCCTAAGTTGCGGACTCATGCGGAACGAGTGTGCCCAAGTTGCGGACTGATGCGGTACGAGGGTGCCTAAGTTGCGGGCATATGCGGAACGAGTGTGCCTAAGTTGCGGACTCATGCGGAACGAGTGTGCCCAAGTTGCGGACTGATGCGGTACGAGGGTGCCTAAGTTGCGGACTTATGCGGTACGAGGGTGCCTAAGTTGCGGACTCATGCGGTACGAGGGTGCCTAAGTTGCGCAACGAGGGTGCCTAAGTTGCGGACTTATGCGGAACAAGGGTGCCGAGGTTGCGGAATTATGCGGTACGAGTGTACCCAAGGTGCGGACTTGTGCGGAACGAGGGTGCCCAAGTTGCGGACTTATGCGGAACGAGGGTGCCGAGGTTGCGGAATTATGCGGTACGAGGGTGCCCAAGTTGCGGACTGATGCGGTACGAGGGTGCCTAAGTTGCGGACTTATGCGGTACGAGGGTGCCCAAGTTGCGGACTGATGCGGTACGAGGGTGCCTAAGTTGCGGACTTATGCGGTACGAGGGTGCCTAAGTTGCGGACTCATGCGGAACGAGTGTGCCCAAGTTGCGGACTGATGCGGTACGAGGGTGCCTAAGTTGCGGACTTATGCGGTACGAGGGTGCCTAAGTTGCGGACTCATGCGGTACGAGGGTGCCTAAGTTGCGCAACGAGGGTGCCTAAGTTGCGGACTTATGCGGAACAAGGGTGCCGAGGTTGCGGAATTATGCGGTACGAGTGTACCCAAGTTGCGGACTTATGCGGAACGAGGGTGCCGAGGTTGCGGAATTATGCGGTACGAGGGTGCCGAGGTTGCGGACTTATGCGGTACGAGGGTGCCCAAGTTGCGGAATTATGCGGTACGAGGGTGCCGAGGTTGCGGACTTATGCGGTACGAGGGTGCCCAAGTTGCGGACTTATGCGGAACGAGGGTGCCGAGGTTGCGGACTTATGCGGTACGAGGGTGCCCAAGTTGCGGACTTATGCGGAACGAGGGTGCCGAGGTTGCGGACTTATGCGGTACGAGGGTGCCCAAGTTGCGGACTTATGCGGAACGAGGGTGCCGAGGTTGCGGAATTATGCGGTACGAGGGTGCCCAAGTTGCGGACTTATGCGGAACGAGGGTGCCGAGGTTGCGGAATTATGCGGTACGAGGGTGCCCAAGTTGCGGAATTATGCGGTACGAGGGTGCCCAAGTTGCGGAAAGTTGCGGCACGAGAGTGCCCAAGTTGCGGAAAGTTGCGGTACGAGGGTGCCCAAGTTGCGGACTTATGCGGAACGGGGGTGCCGAGGTTGCGGAAAGTTGCGGTACGAGGGTGCCTAAGTTGCGGATAGTTGCGGTACGAGAGTGCCCAAGTTGCGGAAAGTTGCGGTACGAGGGTGCCCAAGTTGCGGAAAGTTGCGGTACGGGGGTGCCCAAGTTGCGGAAAGTTGCGGTACGAGGGTGCCCAAGTTGCGGACTTATGCGGAACGGGGGTGCCGAGGTTGCGGAAAGTTGCGGTACGAGGGTGCCCAAGTTGCGGAATTATGCGGTACGAGGGTGCCGAGGTTGCGGACTTATGCGGTACGAGGGTGCCCAAGTTGCGGAAAGTTGCGGTACGGGTGTGCCGAGGTTGCGGAAAGTTGCGGAACGGGGTGGCCGAGGTTGCGGAAAGTTGCGGTACGGGGGTGCCGAGGTTGCGGAAAGTTGCGGTACGGGTGTGCCGAGGTTGCGGAAAGTTGCGGAACGGGGTGGCCGAGGTTGCGGAAAGTTGCGGAACGGGGTGGCCGAGGTTGCGGAAAGTTGCGGAACGGGGTGGCCGAGGTTGCGGAAAGTTGCGGAACGGGGTGGCCGAGGTTGCGGAAAGTTGCGGAACGGGGTGGCCGAGGTTGCGGAAAGTTGCGGTACGGGTGTGCCGAGGTTGCGGACTTATGCGGAACGCGGTCGCCCAAGTTGCGGACTTATGCGGAACGAGGGCGCCCAAAGTGCGCACAGTTGCGGACGGATGCGGAAAATCTCACGCAACAGAGGTTTACCCGCCTGCCGCCCCAGTACTTTTACGACGGTTGTGTGTTATGCCTTGGCCTATGTCGTTTTACGTCGTTCTCGTGCCAAAATGGAATATACATTTGTTTTAGAGCTTATTGTACTACTTAATTAGTGAGGCAAACGAAATGCCATATATTCCTCTCACATTCCCAACAATCCCAAGTACTTGGCTAAGTCAGACAAGGAACTTTGCGGACAGCTGGGCATAAATTTGGACATCGTCGTTTTCAATGAAATAATCATCCAAACGCTTTGAAATTTACCAAGCATTGTTAAAATGCTCTAAACTAAAGGACCATGCAATAACATTTGAAAAAAAATGCACGGAACCACCCGAAATGACCGTGTGATTTACGGGACA
>NW_017618369.1:0-22192 GCF_001879475.1 Ipomoea nil | reverse complement strand
CTGAACACTGCAACATAATAACTAAATCTCTTTGTGATATCATTGGTTATGGTTCAGCTTTAAAGAATTTATAATATTGGTATTCTTTTCACATGAAAATTTGTGGTGTGAATTGAGATTGCAAATAGTAAACAAAAAAAATGATACAAATCTGTTAATTACCAAGGAGATATTTCACTGAGTATTGGAAATTTTCCTTTGTTTATTTCTCATCTTCAATGAAGCAGAGTACCTAATACACTAAATACTAAAAAAAACCTAAAAACTATTATAATTCTTTAGACCTTTAGGTAGCAGAGTGAACAGACATATAAAGTGGTGACCTTCAATGAACAATCATAATCACATTAAAGAGGAGACCTAAACTGAGACAGAGAACAGTTCTCAAATATTAAACTCACCATATTTCTTTATCATTTGAGCGATCTCCTCTGCCCCTTGTCTCTTCCCGGTTTCTCAGCCATCTCCTCTGCCCCTTGTCTCTTCCCGGGTTTCTCAGCAACAAGAGAGGGTTTCCCAGCCACAGGCCCAGCCCACGGGGGCCTGAACTTTTTGGCATGGGCAGTTAACTCATGGACCACCTCCATGCCTGCCCATAAAAAATAAAAATAAATAACACATAGCTCTTAGAAGTAATATGTTACATAGTTAAAAAACCTGAACACTGCAACATAATAACTAGATCTCTTTGTGATATCATTGGTTATGGTTCAGCTTTAAAGAATTTATAATATTGGTATTCTTTTCACATGAAAATTTGTGGTGTGAATTGAGATTGCAAATAGTAAACAGAAAAAATGATACAAAATCTGTTAATTTACCCAAGGAGATATTTCACTGAGTATTGGAAATTTTCCTTTGTTCATTTCTCATCTTCAATGAAGCAGAGTACCTAATACACTAAATACTAAAGAAAAAACCTAAAAACTATTATAATTCTTTAGACCTTTAGGTAGCAAGAGTGAACAGACATATAAGTGGTGACCTTCAATGAACAATCATAATCACATTAAAGAGGAGACCTAAACTGAGACAGAGAACAGTTCTCAAATATTAAAACTCACCATATTTCTTTATCATTTGAGCGATCTCCTCTGCCCCCTTCCTCTTCCCGGGTTTCTCAGCCATCTCCTCTGCCCCTTGTCTCTTCCCGGTTTTCTCAGCAACAAGAGAGGGTTTCCCAGCCACAGGCCCAGCCCACGGGCCTGAACTTTTTGGCATGGGCAGTTAACTCATGGACCACCTCTATGCCTGCCCATAAAATAAAAATAAATAACACATAGCTCTTTGAAATCTCCTGAGTAATATGTTACATAGTTAAGAAACCTGAACACTGCAACATAATAACTAGATCTCTTTGTGATATCATTGGTTATGGTTCAGCTTTAAAGAATTTATAATATTGGTATTCTTTTCACATGAAAATTTGTGGTGTGAATTGAGATTGCAAATAGTAAACAGAAAAATGATACAAAAATCTGTTAATTTACCCAAGGAGATATTTCACTGAGTATTGGAAATTTTCCTTTGTTTATTTCTCATCTTCAATGAAGCAGAGTACCTAATACACTAAATACTAAAGAAAAAACCTAAAAACTATTATAATTCTTTAGACTTTAGGTAGCAAGAGTGAACAGACATATAAAGTGGTGACCTTCAATGAACAATCATAATCACATTAAAGAGGAGACCTAAACTGAGACAGAGAACAGTTCTCAAATATTAAAACTCACCATATTTCTTTATCATTTGAGCGATCTCCTCTGCCCCTTCTCTCTTCCGGTTTCTCAGCCATCTCCTCTGCCCCTTGTCTCTTCCCGGGTTTCTCAGCAACAAGAGAGGGTTTCCCAGCCACAGGCCCAGCCCACGGGGGCCTGAACTTTTTGGCATGGGCAGTTAACTCATGGACCACCTATGCCTGCCCATAAAAAAAATAAAATAAATAACACATAGCTCTTAGAAATCTCCTGAGTAATATGTTAAATAGTTAAGAAACCTGAACACTGCAACATAATAACTAGATCTCTTTGTGATATCATTGGTTATGGTTCAGTTTTAAAGAATTTATAATATTGGTATTCTTTTCACATGAAAATTTGTGGTGTGAATTGAGATTGCAAATAGTAAACAGAAAAAATGATACAAAATCTGTTAATTTACCCAAGGAGATATTTCACTGAGTATTGGAAATTTTCCTTTGTTCATTTCTCATCTTCAATGAAGCAGAGTACCTAATACACTAAATACTAAAGAAAAAACCTAAAAACTATTATAATTCTTTAGACCTTTAGGTAGCAAGAGTGAACAGACATATAAAGTGGTGACCTTCAATGAACAATCATAATCACATTAAAGAGGAGACCTAAACTGAGACAGAGAACAGTTCTCAAATATTAAAACTCACCATATTTCTTTATCATTTGAGCGATCTCTTCTGCCCCTTGTCTCTTCCCGGGTTTCTCAGCCATCTCCTCTGCCCCTTGTCTCTTCCCGGGTTTCTCAGCAACAAGAGAGGGTTTCCCAGCCACAGGCCCAGCCCACGGGGGCCTGAACTTTTTGGCATGGGCAGTTAACTCATGGACCACCTCTATGCCTGCCCATTAAAAAAATAAAAAATAAATAATACATAGCTCTTAGAAATCTCCTGAGTAATATGTTACATAGTTAAGAAAACCTGAACACCGCAACATAATAACTAGATCTCTTTGTGATATCATTGGTTATGGTTCAGCTTTAAAGAATTTATAATATTGGTAGTCTTTTCACATGAAAATTTGTGGTGTGAATTGAGATTACAAATAGTAAACAGAAAAAAATGATACAAAATCTGTTAATTTACCCAAGGAGATATTTCCCTGAGTATTGGAAATTTTCCTTTGTTTATTTCTCATCTTCAATGAAGCAGAGTACCTAATACACTAAATACTAAGGAAAAAACCTAAAAAACTATTATAATTCTTTAGACCTTTAGGTAGCAAGAGTGAACAGACATATAAAGTGGTGACCTTCAACACATTAAAGAGGAAACCTAAACTGAGATAGAGAATAGTTCTCAAATATTAAAACTCACCATATTTCTTTATCATTTGAGCGATCTCCTCTGCCCCTTGTCTCTTCCCGGGTTTCTCAGCCATCTCCTTTGCCCGTTGTCTCTTCCCGGGTTTCTCAGCAACAAGAGAGGGTTTCCCAGCCACAGGCCCAGCCCACGGGGGCCTGAACTTTTTAGCATGGGCAATTAACTCATGGACCACCTCCATGCCTGCCCTTAAAAAAATAAAAATAAATAACACATTGCTCTTAGAAAATCTCCTGAGTAATATGTTACATAGTTAAGAAACCTGAACACTGCAACATAATAACAAGATCTCTTTATGATATCATTGGTTATGGATCAGCTTTAAAAATTTATAATATTGGTATTCTTTTCACATGAAAATTCGTGGTGTGAATTGAGATTGCAAATAGTAAACAGAAAAAATGATACAAAATCTGTTAATTTACCCAAGGAGATATTTCACCGAGTATTTGGAAATTTTCCTTTGTTCATTTCTCATCTTCAAAGAAGCCAGAGTACGTAATAAACTAAATACTAAAGAAAAAACCTAAAAACTATTATAATTCTTTAGACCTTTAGGTAGCAAGAGTGAACAGACACATAAAGTGGTGAACTTCAATGAACAATCATAATCACATTAAAGAGGAGACCTAAACTGAGACAGAGAACAGTTCTCAAATATTAAAACTCACCATATTTCTTTATCATTGAGCGATCTCATCTGCCCCTTGTCTCTTCACGGGTTTTTCAGCCATCTCCTCTGCCCCTTGTCTCTTCCCGGGTTTCTCAGCAACAATATAGGGTTTCCCAGCCACAGGCCCAGCCCACGGGGGCCTGAACTTTTTGGCATGGGCAGTTAACTCATGGACCACCTCTATGCCTGCCCATAAAAAAATAAAAATAAATAACACATAGCTCTTAGAAATCTCCTGAGTAATATGTTACATAGTTAAGAAAATCTGAACACTGCAACATAATAACTAAATCTCTTTGTGATATCATTGGTTATGGTTCAGCTTTAAAGAATTTATAATATTGGTATTCTTTTCACATGAAAATTTGTGATGTGAATTGAGATTGCAAATAGTAAACAGAAAAAATGATACAAAATCTGTTAATTACCCAAGGAGATATTTCACTGAGTAATGGAAATTTTCCTTTGTTTATTTCTCATCTTCAATGAAGCAGAGTACCTAATACACTAAATACTAAATAAAAAACCTAAAAACTATTATAATTCTTTAGACCTTTAGGTAGCAAGAGTGAACAGACATATAAAGTGGTGACCTTCAATGAACAATCATAATCACATTAAAGAGGAGACCTAAACTGAGACAGAGAACAGTTGTCAAATATTAAAACTCACCATATTTCTTTATCATTTGAGCGATCTCCTCTGCCCCTTCTCTCTTCCCAGGTTTCTCAGCCATCTCCTCTGCCCCTTGTCTCTTCCCGGGTTTCTCAGCAACAAGAGAGGGTTTCCCAGCCACAGGCCCAGCTCACGGGGGCCTGAACTTTTTGGCATGGGCAGTTAACTCATGGACCACCTCCATTCCTGCCCATAAAAAAATAAAAATAAATAACACATAGCTCTTAGATTCCTGAGTAATATGTTACATAGTTAAGAAACCTGAACACTGCAACATAATAACTAGATCTCTTTATGATATCATTGGTTAAGGATCAGCTTTAAAAATTTATAATATTGGTAGTCTTTTCACATGATAATTTGTGGTGTGAATTGAGATTGTAAATAGTAAACAGAAAAAATGATAAAAAATCTGTTAATTTACCCAAGGAGATATTTCACCGAGTATTGGAAATTTTCCTTTGTTCATTTCTCATCTTCAATGAAGCAGAGTACCTAATACACTAAATACTAAAGAAAAAACCTAAAAACTATTATAATTCTTTAGACCTTTAGGTAGCAAGAGTGAACAGACATATAAAGTGGTGACCTTCAATGAACAATCATAATCACATTAAAGAGGAGACCTAAACTGAGACATAGAACAGTTCTCAAATATTAAAACTCACCATATTTCTTTATCATTTGAGCGATCTCCTATGCCCCTTGCCTCTTCCCGGGTATCTCAGCCATCTCCTCTGCCCCTCGTCTCTTCCCGGGTTTCTCAGCAACAAGAGAGGGTTTCCCAGCCACAGGCCCAGCCCACGGGCTCTGAACTTTTTGGCATGGGCAGTTAACTCATGGACCACCTCTATGCCTGCCCATAAAAAATAAAAATAAATAACACATAGCTCTTTGAAATCTCCTGAGTAATATGTTACATAGTTAAGAAAACCTGAACACTGCAACATAATAACTAGATCTCTTTGTGATATCATTGGTTATGGTTCAGCTTTAAAGAATTTATAATATTGGTAGTCTTTTCACATGAAAATTTGTGGTGTGAATTGAGATTGCAAATAGTAAACAGAGAAAATGATACAAAATCTGTTAATTTACCCAAGGAGATATTTCACAGAGTAATGGAAATTTTCCTTTGTTTATTTCTCATCTTCAATGAAACAGAGTACCTAATACACTAAATACTAAAGAAAAAACCTAAAAACTATTATAATTCTTGAGACCTTTAGGTAGCAAGAGTGAACAGACATATAAAGTGGTGACCTTCAATGAACTATCATAATCACATTAAAGAGGAGACCTAAACTGAGACAGAGAACAGTTCTCAAATATTAAAACTCACCATATTTCTTTATCATTTGAGCGATCTCCTCTGCCCCTTCTCTCTTCCCGAGTTTCTCAGCCATCTCCTCTGCCCCTTGTCTCTTCCCGGGTTTCTCAGCAACAAGAGAGGGTTTCCCAGCCACAGGCCCAGCCCACGGGGGCCTGAACTTTTTGGCATGGGCAGTTAACTCATGGACCACCTTCATTCCTGCCCATAAAAAAATAAAAATAAATAACACATAGCTCTTAGAAATCTCCTGAGTAATATGTTAAATAGTTAAGAAACCTGAACACTGCAACATAATAACTAGATCTATTTATGATATCATTGGTTATGGATCAGTTTTAAAAATTTATAATATTGGTAGTCTTTTCACATGAAAATTTGTGGTGTGAATTGAGATTGCAAATAGTAAACAGAAAAAATGATTCAAAATCTGTTAATTTACCCAAGGAGATATTTCACCGAGTATTGGAAATTTTCCTTTGTTCATTTCTCATCTTCAATGAAGCAGAGTACCTAATACACTAAATACTAAAGAAAAAACCTAAAAACTATTATAATTCTTTAGACCTTTAGGTAGCAAGAGTGAACAGACATATAATGTGGTGACCTTCAATGAACAATCATAATCACATTAAAGAGGAGACCTAAACTGAGACAGAGAACAGTTCTCAAATATTAAAACTCACCATATTTCTTTATCATTTGAGCGATCTCCTCTTCCCCTTGTCTCTTCCCGGGATTCTCAGCCATCTCCTCTGCCCCTTGTCTCTTCCCGGGTTTCTCAGCAACAAGAAAGGGTTTCCCAGCCACAGGCCCAGCCCACGGGGGCCTGAACTTTTTGGCATGGGCAGTTAACTCATGGACCACCTCTATGCCTGCCCATAAAAAAATAAAAATAAATAATACATAGCTCTTAGAAATCTCCTGAGTAATATGTTACATAGTTAAGAAAACCTGAACACTGCAACATAATAACTAGATCTCTTTGTGATATCATTGGTTATGGTTCAGCTTTAAAGAATTTATAATATTGGTAGTCTTTTCACATGAAAATTTGTGGTGTGAATTGAGATTACAAATAGTAAACAGAAAAAATGATACAAAATCTGTTAATTTACCCAAGGAGATATTTCCCTGAGTATTGGAAATTTTCCTTTGTTTATTTCTCATCTTCAATGAAGCAGAGTACCTAATACACTAAATACTAAAGAAAAAACCTAAAAACTATTATAATTCTTTAGACCTTTAGGTAGCAAGAGTGAACAGACATATAAAGTGGTGACTTTCAATGAACAATCATAATCACATTAAAGATGAGACCTAAACTGAGACAGAGAACAGTTCTCAAATATTAAAACTCACCATATTTCTTTATAATTTGAGCGATCTCCTCTGCCCCATCTCTCTTCCCGGGTTTCTCAGCCATCTCCTCTGCCCCATGTCTCTTCTCGGGTTTCTCAGCAACAAGAGAGGGTTTCCCAGCCACAGGCCCAGCCCACGGGGGCCTGAACTTTTTGGCATGGGCAGTTAACTCATGGACCACCTCTATGCCTGCCCATAAAAAAATAAAAATAAATAACACATAGCTCTTAGAAATCTCCTGAGTAATATGTTACATAGTTAAGAAAATCTGAACACTACATAATAACTAGATCTCTTTGTGATATCATTTGTTATGGTTCAGCTTTAAAGAATTTATAATATTGGTATTCTTTTCACATGAAAATTTGTGGTGTTAATTGAGATTGCAAATAGTAAACAGAAAAAATGATACAAAATCTGTTAATTTACCCTAGGAGATATTTCACTTAGTAATGGAAATTTTTCTTTGTTTATTTCTCATCTTCAATGAAGCAGAGTACCTAATACACTAAATACTAAAGAAAAAACCTAAAAACTATTATAATTCTTTAGGCCTTTAGGTAGCAAGAGTGAACAGACATATAAAGTGGTGACCTTCAATGAACAATCATTATCACATTAAAGAGGAGACCTAAACTGAGACAGAGAACAGTTCTCAAATATTAAAACTCACCATATTTCTTTATCATTTGAGCTATCTCCTCTGCCCCTTCTCTCTTCTCGGGTTTCTCAGCCATTTCCTCTACCCCTTGTCTCTTCCCGGGTTTCTCAGCAATAAGAGAGGGTTTCCTAGCAACAGGCCCAGCCCACGGGGGCCTGAACTTTTTGGCATGGACAGTTAACTCATGGACCACCTCTATGCCTGTCATAAAAAAATAAAAATAAATAACACATAGCTCTTAGAAATCTCCTGAGTAATATGTTACATAGTTAAGAAAACCTGAACACTGCAACATAATAACTACATCTCTTTGTGATATCATTAGTTATGGTTCAGCTTTAAAGAATTTATAATATTGGTAGTCTTTTCACATGAAAATTTGTGGTGTGAATTGAGATTGCAAATAGTATACAGAAAAATGATATAAAATCTGTTAATTTACCCAAGGAGATATTTCACTGAGTAATGGAAATTTTCCTATGTTTATTACTCATCTTCAATGAAGCAGAGTACCTAATACACAAAATACTAAAGAAAAAACTTAAAAACTATTATAATTCTTTAGACCTTTAGGTAGCAAGAGTGAACAGACATATAAAGTGGTGACCTTCAATGAACAATCATAATCACATTAAAGAGGAGACCTAAACTGAGACAGAGAAAAGTTCTCAAATATTAAAACTCACCATATTTCTTTATCATTTGAGCGATCTCCTCTGCCCCTTCTCTCTTCCCGGGTTTCTCAGCCATCTCCTCTGCCCCTTGTCTCTTCCCGGGTTTCTCAGCAACAAGAGAGGGTTTCCCAGCCACAGGCCCAGCCCACGGGGGCCTGAACTTTTTGACATGGGCAATTAACTCATGGACCACCTCCATTCCTGCCCATAAAAAAATAAAAATAAATAACACATAGCTCTTAGAAATCTCCTGAGTAATATGTTACATAGTTAAGAAACCTGATCACTGCAACATAATAACTAGATCTCTTTATGATATCATAGGTTATGGATCAGCTTTAAAAATTTATAATATTGGTAGTCTTTTCACATGATAATTTGTGGTGTGAATTGAGATTGCAAATAGTAAACTGAAAAAATGATACAAAATCTGTTAATTTACCCAAGGAGATATTTCACCGTGTATTGGAAATTTTCCTTTGTTCATTTTTCATCTTCAATGAAGCAGAGTACCTAATACACTAAATACTAAAGAAAAAACCTAAAAACTATTATAATTCTTTAGACCTTTAGGTAGCAAGAGTGAACAGACATATAAAGTGGTGACCTTCAATGAACAATCATAATCACATTAAAGAGGAGACCTAAACTGAGACAGAGAACAGTTCTCAAATATTAAAACTCACCATATTTCTTTATCATTTGAGCGATCTCCTCTGCCCCTTGTCTCTTCCCGGGTTTCTCAGCCATCTCCTCTGCCCCTTGTCTCTTCCCGGGTTTCTCAGCAACAAGAGAGGGTTTCCCAGCCACAGGCCCAGCCCACGGGGGCCTGAACTTTTTGGCATGGGCAGTTAACTCATGGACCACCTCTATGCCTGCCCATAAAAAAATAAAAATAAATAACACATAGCTCTTAGAAATCTCCTGAGTAATATGTTACATAGATAAGAAAACCTGAACACTGCAACATAATAACTAGATCTCTTTATGATATCATTGGTTATGGATCAGCTTTAAAGAATTTATAATATTGGTAGTCTTTTCACATGAAAATTTGTGGTGTGAATTGAGATTGCAAATAGTAAACAGAAAAAATGATACTAAATCTGTTAATTTACCCAAGGAGATATTTCACTGAGTATTGGAAATTTTCCTTTGTTTATTTCTCATCTTCAATGAAGCAGAGTACATAATACACTTAATACTAAAGAAAAAACCTAAAAACTAATATAATTCTTTAGACCTTTAGGTAGCAAGAGTGAACAGACATATAAAGTGGTGACCTTCAATGAACAATCATAATCACATTAAATAGGAGACCTAAACTGAGACAGAGAACAGTTCTCAAATATTAAAACTCACCATATTTCTTTCTCATTTGAGCGATCTCCTCTGCCCCTTGTATCTTCCCGGGTTTCTCAGCAACAAGAGAGGGTTTCCCAGCCACAGGCCCAGCCCACGGGGGCCTGAACTTTTTGGCATGGGCAGTTAACTCATGGACCACCTCTATGCCTGCCCATAAAAAAATAAAAATAAATAACACATAACTCTTAGAAATCTCCTGAGTAATATGTTACATAGTTAAGAAAACCTGAACACTGCAACATAATAACTAGATCTCTTTGTGATATCATTGGTTATGGTTCAGCTTTAAAGAATTTATAATATTGGTATTCTTTTCACATGAAAATTTGTTGCGTGAATTGAGATTGCAAATAGTAAACAGAAAAAATGATACAAAATATGTTAATTTACCCAAGGAGATATTTCACTGAGTATTGGAAATTTTCCTTTGTTCATTTCTCCTCTTCAATGAAGCAGAGTACATAATACACTAAATACTAAAGAAAAAACCTAAAAACTATTATAATTCTTTAGTCCTTTAGGTAGCAAGAGTGAACAGACATATAAAGTGGTGACCTTCAATGAACAATCATAATCACATAAAAGAGGAGACCTAAACTGAGACAGAGAACAGTTCTCAAATATTAAAACTCACCATATTTCTTTATCATTTGAGCGATCTCCTTTGCCCCTTGTCTCTTCCCGGGTTTCTCAGCCATCTCCTCTGCCCCTTGTCTCTTCCCGGGTTTCTCAACAACAAGAGATGGTTTCCCAGCCACAGGCCCAGCCCACGGGGGCCTGAACTTTTTGGCATGGGCAGTTAACTCATGGACCACCTCTATGCCTGCCCATAAAAAATTAAAAATAAATAACACATAGCTCTTAGAAATCTTCTGAGTAATATGTTACATAGTTAAGAAAACCTGAACACTGCAACATAATAACTAGATCTCTTTGTGATATTATTGGTTATGGTTCAGCTTTAAAGAATTTATAATATTGGTAGTCTTTTCACATGAAAATTTGTGGTGTGAATTGAGATTGCAAATAGTAAACAGAAAAAATGATACAAAATCTGTTAATTTACCCAAGGAGATATTTCACTGAATATTGGAAATTTTCCTTTGTTCATTTCTAATCTTCAATGAAGCAGAGAAGCTAATACACTAAACTCTAAAAGAAAAAACCTAAAAACTATTATAATTCTTTAGACCTTTAGGTAGCAAGAGTGAACAGACATATAAAGTGGTGACCTTCAATGAACAATCATAATCACATTAAAGAAGAGACCTAAACTAAAACTCACCATATTTCTTTATCATTTGAGCGATCTCCTCTGCCCCTTCTCTCTTCCTGGGTTTCTCAGGCATCTCCTCTGCCCCTTGTCTCTTCCCGGGTTTCTCTGGGTTTCCCAGCCACAGGCCCAGCCCACGGGGGCCTGAACTTTTTGGCATGGGCAGTGAACTCATGGACCTCCTCTATGCTTGCCCATAAAAAAATAAAAATAAATAACACATAGCTCTTAGAAATCTCCCAAGTAAACCTGAACACTGCAACATAATAACTAGATCTCTTTGTGATATCATTGGTTATGGTTCAGCTTTAAAGAATTTATAATATTGGTATTCTTTTCACATGAAAATTTGTGGTGTGAATTGAGATTGCAAATAGTAAACAGAAAAAATGATACAAAATCTGTTAATTTACCCAAGGAGATATTTCACTGAGTATTGGAAATTTTCCTTTGTTTATTTCTCATCTTCAATGAAGCAGAGTACCTAATACACTAAATACTAAAGAAAAAACCTAAAAACTATTATAATTCTTTAGACCTTTAGGTAGCAAGAGTGAACAGACATATAAAGTGGTGACCTTCAATGAACAATCATAATCACATTAAAGAGGAGACCTAAACTGAGACAGAGAACAGTTCTCAAATATTAAAACTCACCATATTTCTTTATCATTTGAGCGATCTCCTCTGCCCCTTCTCTCTTCCCGGGTTTCTCAGCCATCTCCTCTGCCCCTTGTCTCTTCCCGGGTTTCTCAGCAACAAGAGAGGCTTTCCCAGCCACAGGCCCAGCCCACGGGGGCCTGAACTTTTTGGCGTGGGCAGTTAACTCATGGACCACCTCCATGCCTGCCCATAAAAAAATAAAAATAAATAACACATAGCTTTTAAAAATCTCCTGAGTAATATGTTACATAGTTAAGAAAACCTGAACACTGCAACATAATAACTAGATCTCTTTATGATATCATTGGTTATGGATCAGCTTTAAAGAATTTATAATATTGGTAGTCTTTTCACATAAAAATTTGTGGTGTGAATTGAGATTGCAAATAGTAAACAGAAAAAGTGATACAAAATCTATTAATTTACCCAAGGAGATATTTCACTGAGTATTGAAAATTTTCCTTTGTTTATTTCTCATCTTCAATGAAGCAGAGTACCTAATACACTAAATACTAACGAAAAAACCTAAAAACAATTATAATTCTCTAGACCTTTAGGTAGCAAGAGTGAACAGACATATAGAGTGGTGACCTTCAATGAACAATCATAATCACATTAAAGAGGAGACCTAAACTGAGACAGAGAACAGTTCTCAAATATTAAAACTCACCATATTTCTTTATCATTTGAGTGATCTCCTCTGCCCCTTCTCTCTTCCCGGGTTTCTCAGGCATCTCCTCTGTCCCTTGTCTCTTCCCGGGTTTCTCAGCAACAAGAGAGGGTTTCCCAGCCACAGGCCCAGCCCACGGGTGTAACACCCCGTGTTACGGCCTTCAATCCCGGATTAATTATTAAATTAATCCCGTTAATAATAATTAAATATGATTTAATTTGGTTAGGTTTCCTTTAATTAATTAAGAAAGGTCCACCATGAACCGTAGACCCTTGCCTAAATTAGAGTCCTAAACCTATTAGGAATAAAGAAAGTAAACCCTTTACTATTCAGATTCTAATTAGGAATCCTAGACCTAGTTATCTATTAGGAATAAAGGAAGTAGGCCTTTTACTATTCAGACTACGATTAGGATTCCCTTTAATTAATTAATATGGTCCACTATGGACCATGGACCCTTATCCCTAAACCCAATCCTTAGTTCCAAAAGGAATAGAATTAGCAAGCCTATAATATTAGTTCCTAACCAGGACTCCTAAATATATAAATAGGGGACTTAAGAGGCACCTAGAACCCCCCACCACAATAAACGTTCCACCACCCCAAAGTGCTCCAAGAATCCCCTTAGAAGAAATCAAGAAAGCAAGAAAGCTTAAAGAAAGACCCTTCATAGCCAAGGAATTAATTAAGGCTAAGAGGTAACCCTTGTCTCAACAAAACCTATTTTCATAGCCATGATTTCCCCTTAGGGTTTCCCCCATATGATTGTAAATGGTGAATTACTATGATTATTATTGATGTTGATGTAATGATTCCATAGGGAACCTTGATAATCTTGATATTTGGAGTTTCTTGATAATTGTGATGTTCTTGATGATTAATTGGGATTCTTGATGATTTCGTGTTGTTCTTGATGATTATGATGTTCTTGATGATTAATTGGTATCCTTGATGACTATGTGTTGTTCCTACCGAATCTTGCAATTAGAAGACGAACCGTATTCTTGTTGATATAAAAGTGATTAGAACCCTAGGTTGTACCGTATGCTTTGATTCTTGGATTATCGGGTGGGAAATCGCATGTTTGGGTGTTGATTATGTTTAGAAAAGCATGATAGGCCATGTGCCGTTCGTTTCCCGTATTTGATCCGTTAATTGTCTACTTGTTGTTGTTAATTGCGTTGTAAAGTGTCTATACATGGTTTCGGGTTCCACAACGGTTCCCGGGGCGAAAAGTGATGAAAAGAGTCAGTGGGGGGTAGGGGACCCGCCACCTACCCGCGGCATTCTCGGGCAGCTCCAGCAGCGGGCAGCCGGCGGGCGGGCAGCTGCCCGCCGGGCACCCGCTGCCCGGAACAGTGGCAACCGGCGGGCAGCCGGCGGGTGGACCCCCACCCACCGGCTACCCGCTGGAAATTACACTACCTCGGGCTCCCGGTTTCCCCGTTTGATGTTTCCCCGATCCCCGTGGTGTCCCAACGGACCCCGTTTGTCGTGCCTATGTCTAGTTTGATGTTTCGGGTACCGTTCGTAGGTTTATAAGTCTGTTATATCGCATGCTAGATGAATTGGTATCCCGTTGACCTAGGTGAAGGAAGTATGAACCCCTTAGGACTATTCTTAGTATGTGATGGATCACGCATAGGTTTGTTATACGCTTTATCCCCCTTCCCAATGTGTAATGTGGGTTGCATGTGCTTGCTATGTGTTATGTGTGTGTGTTACCCCAATTCGGTTGCGATCGGATTGGTTATCCTGAGCTGCGGTTCAGAAGCTGGCTGCGGTCAGATGGGTATTCCTGGCTGCGGTCAGATGACATTCTCTTGGGCTGCGGTCCCCCGTTTGGTTGCGATCAAACGTTTCTATACGAGCTGCGGTTTGTCCTTTATCCTGGCTGCGGTCAGATGACACTCCCTTGGGCTGCGGTCCACTGTTTGGTTGCGATCAAACATTATGATGAGCTGCGGTTCATCGGTCGGTTGCGATCGACCTCCCCGTGTTGCGATACGGGGTATGGTGCTGCGGGGCTGTGTCAGAGCTATACGCGCTGACCCTCATGTATGGGCATGCGATCGGTCCCGTGGCGCCAACAATGTGCGTTATGTGTGTGAAATGGACGAGTTGTGACTATAAGTGCCTTGGGATGTGACTATGGGTTCCATATCGGGGTTTGTTTATGATGGGATTATGATTACCGCTTATGCCTTGTCGTAACTGCTTTATCTATAGTGAAATGCTTATGCTTGCTATGTCTACTGCTGGTGTCTAGCCCTAACTGTTGAGTCATTCCCGGTTTTAAAAGCTAGAGTTCGTAGGATATATCTTCATGTTCATAATGGTTTTCGTATATCTATATATATCTCTATATGTATTGTATTTCAACACGTTGGAGTGGGTTACCAGCATCTCTCGCTGAACAGATATATTTGGCTTTCAGGCACAGAAGATTAAGTCATTGGAGTGCGCTAGAACTTAGAAGTAGATAGTTTCCCTTTTGGCCTGCGTGCCACGTTTACGTATTTACGCTTTGAGGATATTAGTTAGTTAGCCTGTGCACTTGGGTTCTCTAGCCCAGGTGTGGCATAGCACCCCGAACGCTTGTATTTATATCTTGGGATTTAATAAGATTCTACCTTTATTATAAGTTTTAAATGTCTTGAAAATCTGGGGTGTTACAACGGGGGCCTGAACTTTTTGGCATGGGCAGTTAACTCATGGACCACCTCTATGCCTGCCTATAAAAAAATAAAAATAAATAACACATAGCTCTTAGAAATCTCCTGAGTAATATGTTACATAGTTAAGAAAACCTGAACAATGCAACATAATAACTAGATCTCTTTGTGATATCATTGGTTATGGTTCAGCTTTAAAGAATTTATAATATTGTTATTCTTTTCACATGAAAATTTGTTGTGTGAATTGAGATTGCAAATAGTAAACAGAAAAAATGATACAAAATATGTTAATTTACCCAAGAAGATATTTCACTGAGTATTGGAAATTTTCCCTTGTTCATTTCTCATCTTCAATGAAGCAGAGTACCTAATAAACTAAATACTAAAGAAAAAACCTAAAAACTATTATAATTCTTTAGTCCTTTAGGTAGCATGAGTGAACAGACATATAAAGTGGTGACCTTCGATGAACAATCATAATCACATTAAAGAGGAAACCTAAACTGAGACAGAGAACAGTTCTCAAATATTAAAACTCACCATATTTCTTTATCACTTGAGCGATCTCCTCTGCCCCTTCTCTCTTCCCGGGTTTCTCAGCCATTTCCTCTGCCCCTTGTCTCTTCCCGGGTTTCTCAGCAACAAGAGAGGGTTTCCCAGCCACAGGCCCAGCCCCCGGGCGCCTGAACTTTTTGGCATGGGCAGTTAACTCATGGACCATACCACCTCTATGCCTGCCCATAAAAAAATAAAAATAAATAACACATAGCTCTTAGAAATCTCCTGTGTAAACCTGAACACTGCAACATAATAACTAGATCTCTTTGTGATATCATTGGTTATGGTTCAGCTTTAAAGAATTTATAATATTGGTATTTTTTTTCACATGAAAATTTGTGGTGTGAATTGAGATTGCAAATAGTAAACTGAAAAAATGATACAAAATCTGTTAATTTACCCAAGGAGATATTTCACTGAGTATTTGAAATTTTCCTTTGTTTATTTCTCATCTTTGATGAAGCAGAGTTCCTAATACACTAAATACTAAAGAAAAAACCTAAAAACTATTATAATATTTTAGACCTTTAGGTAGCAAGAGTGAACAGACATATAAAGTTGTGACTTTCAATGAACAATCATAATCACATTAAAGAGGAGACCTAAACTGAGACAGAGAACAGTTCTCAAATATTAAAACTCACCATATTTCTTTATCATTTGAGCGATCTCCTCTGCCCCTTGTCTCTTCCCGGGTTTCTCAGCCATCTCCTCTGCCCCTTGTCTCTTCCCGGGTTCCTCAGCAACAAGAGAGGGTTTCCCAGCCACATGCCCAGCCCACAGGGGCCTGAACTTTTTGGCATGGGCAGTTAACTCATGGACCACCTCTATGCCTGCCTATAAAAAAATAAAAATAAATAACACATAGCTCTTAGAAATCTCCTGAGTAATATGTTACATAGTTAAGAAAACCTGAACACTGCAACATAATAACTAGATCTCTTTGTGATATCATTGGTTATGGTTCAGCTTTAAAGAATTTATAATATTGGTATTCTTTTCACATGAAAATTTGTTGTGTGAATTGAGATTGCAAATAGTAAACAGAAAAAATGATACAAAATATGTTAATTTACCCAAGGAGATATTTCACTGAGTATTGGAAATTTTCCTTTGTTCATTTCTCATCTTCAATGAAGCAGCGTACCTAATATACTAAATACTAAAGAAAAAACCTAAAAACTATTATAATTCTTTAGACCTTTAGGTAGCAAGACTAAACAGACATATAAAGTGGTGACCTTTAATGAATAATCATAATCACATTAAAGAGGAGACCTAAACTCAGACAGAGAACAGTTCTCAAATATTAAAACTCACCAAATTTCTTTATCATTTGAGCGATCTCCTCTGCCCCTTCTCTCTTCCCGGGTTTCTCAACCATCTCCTCTGCCCCTTGTCTCTTCCCGGGTTTCTCAGCAACAAGAGATGGTTTCCCAGCCACATGCCCAGCCCACGGGGGCCTGAACTTTTTGGCATGGGCTGTTAACTCATGGACCACCTCTATGCCTGCCCATAAAAAAATAAAAATAAATAACACATAGCTCTTTGAAATCTCCTGAGTAAACCTAAACACTGCAACATAATAACTAGATCTCTTTGTGATATCATTGGTTATGGTTCAGCTTTAAAGACTTTATAATATTGGTATTCTTTTCACATAAAAATTTGTGGTGTGAATTGAGATTGCAAATAGTAAACAGAAAAAACGATACAAAATCTGTTAATTTACCCAAGGAGATATTTCACTGAGTATTGGAAATTTTCCTTTGTTTATTTCTCATCTTCAATGAAGCAGAGTACATAATACACTAAATACTAAAGAAAAAACCTAAAAACTATTATAATTCTTTAGACCTTTAGGTAGCAAGAGTGAACAGACATATAAAGTGGTGACCTTCAATGAACAATCATAATCACATTAAAGAGGAGACCTAAACTGAGACAGAGAACAGTTCTCAAATATTAAAACTCACCATATTTCTTTATCATTTGAGCGATCTCCTCGGCCCCTTGTCTCTTCCCGGGTTTCTCAGTCATCTCCTCTGCCCCTTGTCTCTTCCCGGGTTTCTCAGCAACAAGAGAGGGTTTCCCAGCCACATGCCCTGCCCACGGGGGCCTGAACTTTTTCGCATGGGCAGTTAACTCATGGACCACCTCTATGCCTGCCCATAAAAAAATAAAAATAAATAACACATAGCTCTTTGAAATCTCCTGAGTAAACCTAAACACTGCAACATAATAACTAGATCTCTTTGTGATATCATTGGTTATGGTTCAGCTTTAAAGAATTTATAATATTGGTATTCTTTTCACATAAAAATTTGTGGTGTGAATTGAGATTGCAAATAGTAAACAGAAAAAACGATACAAAATCTGTTAATTTACCCAAGGAGATATTTCACTGAGTATTAGAAATTTTCTTTTGTTTATTTCTCATCTTCAATGAAGCAGAGTACTTAATACACTAAATACTAAAGAAAAAACCTAAAAACTATTATAATTCTTTAGACCTTTAGGTAGCAAGAGTGAACAGACATATAAAGTGGTGACCTTCAATGAACAATCATAATCACATTAAAGAGGAGACCTAAACTGAGACAGAGAACAGTTCTCAAATATTAAAACTCACCATATTTCTTTATCATTTGAGCGATCTCCTCTGCCCCTTGTCTCTTCCCGGGTTTCTCAGCCATCTCCTCTGCCCCTTGTCTCTTCCCGGCTTTCTCAGCAACAAGAGAGGGTTTCCACAGGCCCAGCCCACGGGGGCCTGAACTTTTTGGCATGGGCAGTTAACTCATGGACCACCTCTATGCCTGCCCATAAAAAAATAAAAATAATTAACACTTAGCTCTTAGAAATCTCCTGAGTAATAAGTTACATAGTTCAGAAAACCTGAACACTGCAACATAATAACTAGATCTCTTTGTGATATCTTTGGTTATGGTTCAGCTTTAAAGAATTTATAATATTGGTATTCTTTTCACATGAAAATTTGTTGTGTGAATTGAGATTGCAAATAGTAAACAGAAAAAATGATACAAAATATGTTAATTTACTCAAGGAGATATTTCACTGAGTATTGGAAATTTTCCTTTGTTCATTTCTCATCTTCAATGAAGCAGAGTACCGAATACACTAAATACTAAAGAAAAAACCTAAAAACTATTATAATTCTTTAGACCTTTAGGTAGCAAGAGTGAACAGACATATAAAGTGGTGACCTTCAATGAACAATCATAATCACATTAATGAGGAGACCTAAACTGAGACAGAGAACAGTTCTCAAATATTAAAACTCACCATACTTCTTTATCATTTGAGCGATCTCCTCTGCCCCTTGTCTCTTCCCGGGTTTCTCATCAACAAGAGAGGGTTTCCCAGCCACAGGCCCAGCCCACGGGGGCCTGAACTTTTTGGCATGGGCAGTTAACTCATGGACCACCACTATGCCTGCCCATAAAAAAATAAAAATAAATAACACATAGCTCTTAGAAATCTCCTGAGTAATATGTTACATAGTTAAGAAAACCTGAACACTGCAACATAATAACTAGATCTCTTTGTGATATCATTGGTTATGGTTCAGCTTTAAAGAGTTTATAATATTGGTATTCTTTTCACATGAAAATATGTTGTGTAAATTGAGATTGCAAATAGTAAACAGAAAAAATGATACAAAATATGTTAATTTACCCAAGGAGATATATCACTGAGTATTGGAAATTTTCCGTTGTTTATTTCTCATCTTCAATGAAGCAAAGTATCTAATACGCTAAATACTAAAGAAAAAACCTAAAAACTATTATAATTCTTTAGACCTTTAGGTAGCAAGACTTAACAGACATATAAACTGGTGCCCTTAAATGAACAATCATAATCACATTAATGAGGAGACCTAAACTGAGACAGCGAACAGTTCTCAAATATTAAAACTCACCATATTTCTTTATCATTTGAGCGATCTCCTCTGCCCCTAGTCTCTTCCCGGGTTTCTCAGCAACAAGAGAGGGTTTCCCAGCCACATGCCCAGCCCACGGGGGCCTGAACTTTTTGGCATGGGCAGTTAACTCATGGACCACCTCTATGCCTGCCCATAAAAAAATAAAAATAAATAACACATAGCTCTTTGAAATCTCCTGAGTAAACCTAAACACTGCAACATAATAACTAGATCTCTTTGTGATATCATTGGTTATGGTTCAGCTTTAATGAATTTATAATATTGGTATTCTTTTCACATGAAAATTTGTGGTGTGAATTGAGATTGAAAATAGTAAACAGAAAAAATGATACAAAATCTGTTAATTTACCCAAGGAGATATTTCACTGAGTATTGAAAATTTTCCTTTGATTATTTCTCATCTTCAATGAAGCAGAGTACCTAATACACAAAATACTAAAGAAAAAACCTAAAAACTATTATAATTCTTTAGACCTTTAGGTAGCAAGAGTGAACAGACATATAAAGTGGTGACCTTCAATGAACAATCATAATCACATTAATGAGGAGACCTAAACTGAAACAGAGAACAGTTCTCAAATATTAAAACTCACCATACTTCTTTATCATTTGAGCGATCTCCTCTGCCCCTTGTCTCTTCCCGGGTTTCTCATCAACAAGAGAGGGTTTTCCCAGCCACATGCCCAGCCCACGGGGGCCTGAACTTTTTGGCATGGGGCAGTTAACTCATGGACCACCTCTATGCCTGCCCATAAAAAAATAAAAATAAATAACACATAGCTCTTAGAAATCTCCTGAGTAATATGTTACATGGTTAAGAAAACCTGAACACTGCAACATAATAACTAGATCTCTTTGTGATATCATTGGTTATGGTTCAGCTTTAAAGAATTTATAATATTGGTATTCTTTTCACATAAAATTTGTTGTGTAAATTGTGATTGCAAATAGTAAACAGAAAAAATGATACAAAATATGTTAATTTACCCAAGGAGATATTTCACTGAGTGTTGGAAATTTTCCTTTGTTCATTTCTCATCTTCAATGAAGCAGAGAACCTAATACACTAAATACTAAAGAAAAAACCTAAAATCTATTATAATTCTTTAGACCTTTAGGTAGCAAGACTGAACAGACATATAAAGTGGTGACTTTCAATGTACAATCATAATCACATTAATGAGGAGACCTAAACTGAGACAGAGAACAGTTCTCAAATATTAAAATTCACCATATTTCTTTATCATTTGAGCGATCTCCTCTGCCCCTTGTCTCTTCCCGGGTTTTCTCAGCCATCTCCTCTGCCCCTTGTCTCTTCCCGGGTTCCTCAGCAACAAGAGAGGGTTTCCCAGCCACATGCCCAGCCCACGGGGCCTGAACTTTTTTGGCATGGGCAGTTAACTCATGGACCACCTCTATGCCTGCCATAAAAAATACAAATAAATAACACATAGCTCTTTGAAATCTCCTGAGTAAACCTAAACACTGCAACATAATAACTAGATCTCTTTGTGATATCATTGGTTATGGTTCAGCTTTAAAGAATTTATAATATTGGTATTTTTTTTCACATGAAAATTTGTGGTGTGAATTGAGATGGCAAATAGTAAACAGAAAAAATGATACAAAATCTGTTAATTTACCCAAGGAGATATTTCACTGAGTATTGGAAATTTTCCTTTGTTTGTTTCTCATCTACAATGAAGCAGAGTACCTAATACACTAAATACTAAAGAAAAAACCTAAAAACTATTATAATTCATTAGACCTTTAGGTAGCAAGACTGAACAGGCATATAAAGTGGTGACCTTCAATGAACAATCATAATCACATTAATGAGGAGACCTAAACTGAGACAGAGAACAGTTCTCAATATTAAAACTCACCATATTTCCTTTATCATTTTGAGCGATCTCCTCTGCCCCTTGGTCTCTTCCCGGTTTCTCAGCCATCTCCTCTGCCCCTTGTCTCTTCCCGGGTTTCTCAGCTACAAGAAGAGGGTTTCCCAGCCACATGCCCAGCCCACGGGGCCTGAACTTTTTGGCATGGGCAGTTAACTCATGACCACCTCTATGCCTGCCCATAAAAAAATAAAAATAAATAACACATAGCTCTTTGAAATCTCCTGAGTAAACCTAAACACTGCAACATAATAACTAGATCTCTTTGTGATATCATTGGTTATGGTTCAGCTTTAAAGAATTTATAATATTGGTATTCTTTTCACATGAAAATTTGTGTTGTGAATTGAGATTGAAATAGTAAACAGAAAAAATGATACAAAATCTGTTAAATTACCAAGGAGATATTTCACTGAGTATTGGAAATTTTCCTTGTTTATTTCTCATCTTCAATGAAGCAGATACCTAATACACTAAATACTAAAAAAAAACCTAAAAACTATTATAATTCTTTAGACCTTTAGGTAGCAAGACTGAACAGACATATAAAGTGGTGACCTTCAATGAACAATCATAATCACATTAATTAGGAGACCTAAACTGAGACAGAGAACAGTTCTCAAATATTAAAACTCACCATATTTCTTTATCATTTGAGCGATCTCC